>NW_019416426.1:920849-1087134 GCF_000390285.2 Anoplophora glabripennis | reverse complement strand
TACTATTTCAAAAACGCTTTTGAAATGAAAATGATCTAAAGTTGAGAGCATTATGAGAACAATATGGTAATAAAATTATTATGTTACTCAAACATTTCTGAAAATATACTGAAACGTAAAACAAAAATATCGAGGGCATAAATGGAACATAAAAAGAATGTTACTGAAACCAATTTTTTGAAACGTTTCATTGGAAACGTATTTTGGGGAGGACATCTTGGGCTTCTAGAACGTTACCAGAAGGTTGCATGGATTTTTTATGAAACGTTTCAAGAAAAATGGAAACGTTTCTGAAACATGTCAGAAACTGAAAAATGTTTAGTGGGAATATCGTTGGAACAGTTTCATGCCAAATGAATTTAACCAAAAACCGTTAATTTTATAAAAAATTGAAATAGATCTGTTTAAAAAATTTAGAAATGATGTTATTTTCCATAAAAATTCACGGGCGTACGAATTATTTTTTTAAAGGGGGCAGTTATACCCACCTCAGGCACGTCACTGGTAGGTGAAATGGATAACAGATATCTTTATTTTACTCACCATAACTAATGTGTTATTAATACCAAATTTCAGTTCAATATGTTGGTCTTGTAGAGATATTAAGAAAAATTCTTAAAAAGAGTGTTTTCAACACCCTATATCTCACAAACGAAGCGTTCTAAGACCTACGTTTATAGGAACTTTTCTTATTAAAAAATTAATCTCTATCAACTGTTAAAATTCTACCACAAAAAACTGACTCACCCTGTAGTAGTAATTAATAAATATATACCCCATTCATAGCCATGCTCAATTTATGTTTTAAATAAGATTCATTCATTTTCAAGAGTCTGATCATTAAAAATGCATCTTCGGCTGTTTAATGCCTTTTGTGATATGTATGTATACGATCAAGAGAGCGTGCACATATTTCAGGCGAACTTTCTTCAGATACAAATAAGCTAAAGAAAATTACTTAATTAATAAAAAAAAAAATGAAATTTCGATCTAATTTTTTTTTTCAGGATATTTATACAAAGACATTTGATATGCTCTTTCACAGTTGCGGTTACAGGTATGTACCTACCTATAATAATAAATTCTAACCATATTACTCTTATCTTTATTTCCAACATTTGCCAAAACGGAGTAGTTTAAATAACTAGGTGGATTTCATAAGGTGTAACGACACTTAAGAGTGTACCATAATTAAAAAAAGCATAGAAATCTAAAAAAATTTGATAAATTTGGAACGAATACATTGATGAATTTTTCGAGACAAAACGTCTGAATCTGGTTCGGGCTGAGGCAGTACAGTATTGGGGGTCATGAACGCTTGCAAAATATGTAATAAAATTTCCATTCGATAGAAGGCAATAAATTGCGTTCTTCTTTTTTTCAATATCACCTCAGACAAGGCTGAAATGAAACAAAAAAGGATTTCCAAAATTTTTTTTTTTAATATTTCGAAAACTAATCATGTTAGCCTTGATTTTTTAAAGGCATTATGTTGGTCCCCTGATTATGCAACTTTGCCCCCATTTAAGCTACTTCGTAGCTCTTACCGTTTCAGAGATCCCTGTAGTAAGAAGCGAATTTGTAACAGCCTGTATACAGTGCATTGTCGCATCAAGATTTATGTAAATTTTTTTGCTTTTACCTGAGCGCACCGTGATATAGGTATATATATTTTCAAAAATCCTGAACGTAGTTGAGGAGAGTTGTGGATACTTTGGCTCCTCGGCTTCGCGAGGGTCAAGAATGAAACGTCTTCATGTCGGTGTACCGCGGAAGGCAATATTTCACAGTCATAGGACCTACCTGATGTATCGCGTTACCATGGTACATACCAGCAACCGTGACTACAAAGCATTCCGGTTTTTCAACCGCGGTTTATTTATTTTTAGTTGGGCGCGCCTTGCCCAGAACTCAAATTAGCAGAGGCTCATATTTTTATGACAAGTTCGAGAGGATACGTCAGTCAATTTAATTATTGGAGTTGCTCGAGAAGGCAGTTAACTGGCACGAATTGTAAATATTAATTTGGTCAGCAGAAACACCATACGCTATAAAATTTTCAAATTTTGTTCAAAAACGTCTGCCATCGGAGTTACACTCATTTAAAGTGGTAGGTTAAAATTCAGTGTTTATTTTATTTCTTACAGCTGGAGAAACAGAAGAATGCAATTTGGGAAGTTACTTTAACTTATCAAAAGCTTTTTCCTACATCGATATTTTGAACACCCTTGAAAAGGAGTTGTAAATTGCAACTTATCAACTTTTCTTGCATTTTTTCACCATAATAATATACAGGGTGTTTCGCATAAGAAGCGACACAGACCAAGGGCATGTAGGGGAACCCAAAATATGGTGATTTGACGCAACTTACTTATATGAAGCTGCACCCCTGGAAAGTTTAGGCCTTTCAAATTTCGAAAAAAATCAATATCAGTTCTGTTATACTTGACCTTAGAAAAATCAAATTTGGTACACGGCGTGAGTGTACCAAAAGCAAAAAGTAGGAGCAATAAAACGTTGAAGGATTTTAAATAATTTTTTTTTTCTGTAAATACTAACCTGGATTTTTTTTTGTTGACCTCGTCAATTTTTCTCCAATTTTTGCCTTCTTTGGAAAAAATTCTATCATTTGTATGTCTGTAAAATATGATTAATGATTTGAATTTATTTACGATCAGGATTTTACTAATGTCAAGTAGTGCATTTGAAATGTAAATCAACTGTTATCTTATAATACTCTTTAATACTCTCAAAAATTTCCAAATAGATAATGCAGCTGTGATTCCGGTCACGTATCTTTTCCAATATTATACTCTAGTTCAAGTACCTTTTTGTCATTGCAATATAGGGCAAAATAAATAGGAGGTACCAGGTCTTTTTCTTATTAGATAAACCGTTATCTACTTTGCCCTGTGCTAGTCTTTAACAGCATATGTTGATGTAGTCACAATTGAAAGGTTTTATAAATTTTGCAAAAGTATCAAATATAGGTACAATTTTTTAAAATTGAACTGGATCTGGGAATCAATAAATGATTACCCCTACGTGACGCCGCTGGTATTGAGCACACTCACAGGCAACACAATTTTTAGTATGCGTTGAGTAGTTATTGTTTTATTATATTAGCATCTATTTACAAAGCGATTGTGCCGCTTTGTCAGGTAGTGGTTGCAGGTATGTGTTAAATTTTTGTTGTTACCCGACAGGACGATCGGGAAATTAATTTTGGTGGCTTCTAGACGTACAAAACGTGTTTTGAGGTGACTTCATGGAAAGAATGCCGGTGGATAGACTGGTTTCGAGTACCAACTTAGCGATGCTGGACAGTGTTGCCAGATGGGAGGACATTACACCTTTTAGGGAGTTTTTTCACATAAAAGGGGTAAAAGGGTTTTTTATGTTGAACAGAGGACATTTTATAATCCCAATGATTTACATATCTACACTCTTGCACGGCTTTATGTAAATGTTGGTGATCACTGACAGTGATCAGTAAAACTTATTTTAATTTGTTTTGGTGACCAGCTATTTCCAAATAGCCCATGAAATTTGATTCTGAACAGAGGGGAAAGGTAGCGTTCCTTTCATTACCATTCTTTTATACAGAAAACGCTAGAAAGTATGATAACTGAATAAAAAATAAAACATTTTTTTAAATTTTAGCGGGAAATATTCTTAGGACGTCAGTAACTTGTAACACTGGTTGCATAGATTCTGATACTAATACGTTTATGATGTTACAGATATTTTATTTTTTTATATAATCGGATATTGCAACATTAATATTATAATAATATGCAACAGATAACAATATAATATTTTTTTTAAAGGGCATTTTTCTTTAAAAGAGGACTTTTTTTAAGTCTGTTGGGGACAAACCATAGTAGGTCGTCTGGCAACACTGATGCCGGAGATCTTGGTGTTTCAAATTAAAGGATACCTATGTATCGGGTGTAATAGCGACGTTGGAACAAATTTTCAATAAGATTTTTCTCTCAAAACAAACAAAAAAAAGCAATAGAAATGTTTTTTCAAAAATCACTGAAGATAAAAACTTCAGCTTCAAGTACATGTTTAAATACCTATATTAAAATTAACTACAATTTATGAAAGTGGTAACATAAACTATTATTATTTACATGTGGTTAAGTAAGTACTATAGCTAATAAAGATAAGAATGGTTATCTGTTGAAAAAAAGACCAAAGTCATTAAAATAATTCGAGTTATGTCAATTCAAAAGATATGCATATAACGGGTAATAAAATTCTCTATCGTGGCAATAAACCTAAAAAATATTAAATTTTATACGTAGTTTATATTTTTGTAAGTAACTATAAATATTTTTTAGTCAGGAGTCGGATTTCTACAATAAAATTACGAAATTAACACAATACTATGATGCAAAAATTTACATATTTACAAAAAATTTACATATCAAAGTATGATATAATTTCCGTATTTTGAGTGGGCTTTTTTATTGCTGTCATATATTTAATCTATAACAGTAATTGAAATCATCTGTGTCAATAAAACTTCCATGAACAATAATTTGACAGGTGTGGCTATGTGCAACTGTACATAGACATCACCATCCTTGAAATTGTAATAGTATCATTTTAATTTAGTTACATCAGCCTCGCCATCACGTTTAGATTTATTTGTTGTCAGTTGAATAAGCCGAAACATTATAAAATGTAATCATATTTTTCTTGATTAGAATGACATCACCTGAGAGTTTACGTTTTCAGATTAATTTAATATTGAAATATAAAACACATATATTTTTATGTTACAAACAAATTAAATGAACACACATTTATGATTTAATCTACTTGCCTTGTAAAAAAATTATATCGTTCTATTTCATTCTCATTTAGTGCATGCGGTGTATAAATTTTATTAAACACCTTTTTTTTCAAACTCTGTTTCATTTTAGATGTCCTGGTTCTGATACGACTAGGCTGTCGTTAATTAACTAAGAAGGATTTTCAGGCTTCTATTATTTTTTTATACACCACTCGATCAGATAGTGGCCGAAACCCTCTCGAATAATGATAATTTTTAATAAGACTTCAAGTTTTATTAATAATTTAATCAATATTTCCTCCACCTCGATAATTAAAAACCAATACAAACCCGTGAGAGAGTAAATTCTTCTCGTATACGGCTCCCACACACTGTTATCTCAACAATTTTGAGCTATGTACACGGTGTCTAGTGTGTTATAAACGATTATTGTCTTTAAGGTACCTAAACAATATGCAAACGAGAAGAAAAGTACTAGTATGTGAAGTGTCTCATTGATGTAGATTGAGTATGAACATATTTTGAAAAGCCTGGTGACAGTTTCAAAAATATAGTTATTCTAATACCATTTTCATTAACCCCTTAAAAGACTTGGACGAATTGTAAATTAAACGATTTGGGGATTAAGTTTGTAAGACATTCCCGGTAATTATCTATTTGTGACATTTTTCTATTTTCTTTGATTAAACGAATTTCGCTGCCACATTGAAAAAAATAAGTCCTTGCGTCAATATACAGATCAGTAAAGGAATTGATTTTATAAATTTAAATTGGGTTTAACCAGAAATATTTTGTACTATAGTCTGTTTAGAAATGAAAGAGAGTAATAAAAGCTTATTATGTATGCAAATCGTAAATAAATGTAGTACTGGTGCTTATATTCAATATTACTCACTTAATCACTTAATTTAAACGTCGTATTATTTTCGCGCTAAATCTCCTTTCACCTGCGCCCAGACTAATTCGATTGGGTTAAGTTCACAGTGATAAGGTGGTAACCGTAGTACCGTTATTTGGCGATTTGTTGCCATTTCATCGATAACATATTTTTTCTGATTTTTATTAAGATTGACAAGTGTCAAAAGTTCCTTTTTCACCATATTTGTTTCAAAATAAATGGTTTTTCCGGATAACCATTGAATTATATGGGCTTTCCTCCAAGCAGTTGTAGGCGTCCGCTCGGTCTGCCGTGAATGGTAACTGGCATTATCCATGACAATTACAGGCTCCGGAGGAATAAGATCCAACATCTGTGTAAAATACTCTTCGAAAACATCTTTGTTCATGTCTTCGTGATAGTCACCTGTATTTTTAGATTCAAATAAAAGTAAACCGGCATCTACAAAACCACTGGCACTACCTATATGTGTCACTATTAATCTTCGCCCTTTACCTGAAGGTGTCTTGAACCCTGTTGAAAGTCCATCCAAAAATGCTTGTCGAAAACTTTTTACATTTTTATCTTGCCATACTTTTGTTATAGTATATCCCTTGTTGACCCAAGTTTCGTCTAGATAATAAATATTCCTCCCTTCGTCACGGAATTTTCTAATTGATCTTAAGTAGGATCTTCGCCAACAAATAATTTCATCTTTATCGATAAGAACTGACTTCTTGTTCTGCTTTTCCCAGCAAAAATTCAACTCTCGTAAGACGGCCCATAATTTGCTTCTACTGATTTTTGGCAAATCGTTGTCCTCTGAAAGTTCACTTAAAATTTTGTTTAGCGTTGGTATTTCTTTTTTAAAATAAAATGAGTGTACTTTTCTGCGAATGACATTTTTGAAGAAATCATCTATAACGACTTTTGACCTCCCTGTAGATGATTTTGGGGGATTTACAGTATCTTGTTCGTTTTTTGTTTCCTTTAAAAGTCTGTGGATAGTCGATTTTCCAATCCCTGTCATTTTTGTTAGCATTAGTGTTACCCGATAATTACCTGAAACGAAATATTACCACGCCCATGGCCGGTTCTTATCTCGGAGTTGTATTACTCTCTTTCATTTCCAAACAGAGTATAAGCTGTTTTTCAAGCTGCAGCATTATGCTCTCGGTTATCCTACCAGATACAAGGTCTGTCAAATTAGGGTATTCAGAATTTGGTGACGAATATTTAACGATGAAAAATTTGACATATTTTTTTGTATCGAAAAAAATTAAAAATTTGGATTTTCGATTTTATTTTTCTAAATGAAAAAAAGTTGATTTTTTAAACTCGGACATTTTTGTAAAGAATTTAAACATATAGTCCTATTAGCTGTGGCGGCTACTAGGATGGAGAAACCAGCACGCAACTTTTGTTTTTGTTGTGGACGCCATATTGGTTATTGCATTTTTAATTAAAGGCAGTTTTCTGGTTTAATTTTTTGTTTTCGCTAAAATAAAATTTTTAAAAATAGTGCTTTGGCAATAAAACATCTAAATAATTAATTCACATGAAATTGTGACAGTTCTGTTAATTTTTCATAGACAAAGTCAGAGTTTAAATAGATAGATGAGATTGATATTTTCACGTGAAGAGTGATATAAGTTTCAAACTTATGTATTAATATGAATGTGTTTAAATTTTCTAATTTCACTGACTTTGTACCTCTTAAAATAACCAAGATTCTAATTGTGTAGCTCGAAAATTAATTGAACCCCATTATAACATACGTCAGATTGTTGACATTTCTAAATCCTCTTTGTTTTCATTCTCAAAACTTGTCTCAATATGATTCAAGTTAAATGTTTCTCAAAAGTTTTTTTCTTTTAAATGTGACAGAAATATCCAGTGAAATCATAATAATAAAATACAATTTTCTTGTTCGAAACACTATTCAAAATCCAAAAAGATGAAGAAAGAATTTGACACACAAGGTGAACCAAACTTAATGATCACTATAAGGATTTCACAAACTATTGGAGATGCAGAAAGGCTTAAATGGACAAAGTAGCAATACATTGAAAATTTTATATGTACCTATATAAAATAAATCTGCTTAACTTCGTTATTTGTAGTCCTGTTAAAAAAAAAACATCTCAATATTTCTGATACCTATGTGTTTTTGTACCATGTAATTACCTTCTGTATTTAACTAACATTTTTCGAGAAAATAACAATTTAAGTTTTTCTTATGGACTTCTTATTTGCTTATAGTAGATTTCATTAAAATACAAGTTCCAATAATTTTTCTTAGCGCATTGTCAATAAGCATAAACTGACAAATCTTGTTCAAATTACATGTATTAGTGGGAGAATACTGGAACAAGTATTCCTTATTTAGAGTAAAATTAGTCGATTTTGTCGTCTTTTGAAAATGTCCCTGTAAATATTAATTTTATCAGAACGATGAAGGTGGGTGCAGATAAAAATGGTGACACCAGACACCCTGTAGCGAATACTCGACTTCGCCTATGAAAGAATTCTTCTCAATCACTTCTTAATTAAGGAGTAGAAAGAAACACAGGACGCGTGATTTAAGATTTAAAGAGGTCTGTCGGCTGGCCGAGAGTAAAAATAGCGTAAAATAGTAGGTAGGTGTACCCAGAAGCGGACAGCAGTTAAGAAGTGGACCCATGTGGTGGCTCCGGGTCTGACCCAGCTGCTTCTGCTTCCAACTGAGCGGACATGTCGCAACACGAAAAAGATTTGGCAGAAATATGCACATTTTGCACAAAATTTTTCGATTGGTGTTTGTGGAATATTAGAAAAAACAAAAAAAGGAGTGCCCAGCTTTCCTTTTTTAAGTTTTATACATTGAAGATGAATTTTTCGAGATAAAACGTTTGAATCCAATTCCAAGGTCGTATTTAAAAAAATGAAGTTGATGATGGTCCTGGAAAGACGAAACGTTACATATAAAAATTGATTATTGATTATAAGTGTTCTTCTTTTTTCAATATCACCTTAATAAGGCTGAAATGAAACAAAAACGGATTTTCACGAATTCTTTTTTTTCAAATATTTGGAAAACTAATCATGTTAGCCTTGATTTTTTAGAGGCATAATGTCGGTCTCCAGATTACGCTATTTTACCCCCAATTAAGCTAATTCGTATTTCCGAGATCCCTGTAGTGAGAAGCGAATTTGTAACAGCCTGTATAGAAGAGACTGAAGATCATTTTCGTCATATTTCTATTAGTTTCGATTGTCAAATCTAAGATCAACTTTGCACAAACGCGAAAAAACGAGGTAAAGTATTTACAAACGCGAAAAAAACGAGAAAAAATATTTCATTAGTTAATTGAAATAAGCTTTTAGTAATACAAAAACTAAGGATCATATTGGCAATATGTACCTTAATTTTAGTTTATTTTCTTATATTTATCTCTCTCTCTCTCTCTCTTTATCTCTCTTTTTATTACTTATCTCTCATTTGTTGACACCAAGGTGTTAAAAATTTCAAACAAAATGCATATTATATTTATATATTTTTTGACAAATTAGGAAATTTTGAGTGCATGCAAATAAAATGGCGTTCAATGTGAAAAAAATAAATATCAAATTAAATCATTATCATAAATATGTGGTACGTTGACTACATTAACCTCCAAATTGTGGCACATCACTAGGAAAAAAATACATATAGCAAAATGCAAAAAGGATCTGACAAAAAGTATTGAGAAAATTCAGTTAGAATGAAAATACTTTATTTTAAACCTGAATACATTGTACATATACTAAGATTGCCTCAAATATCAAATCAGTAAGGATCAAACACAAATTAACGAACAAAATTTTCCATGAGTAAACAATTCACTTTTTGTTTTTTAATTCAAAACATGCTCTTTTTCATTCTAAACATTCAATAATTATCAGCTTATCCCAACGAAAATGTTAATGATTTTTATTAAAATAATTTCTAAAGGTTATTTTTTCAAACATGTAATAATTATTAGGTCTGTTCCAACAAGAGTCAGGGATTGGTTCCGAACCGTCAGAAATGTGCATCTAACTAATTCTTGCGATATATTCACTGAAGACACATTTAGAACTTAGCTGGCCAAATATTTCAAACGGTTCGGAACCAATCCCTGACTCTTGTTGGAATAGATCTATTATATTGGCAAATATTATAACTAGAACGCTTTATATTACAAAGTTCGATTACTTCGAATTTGTTTCGTTTCTTCTGGGGAAGAAAAATTTTTCCAACGATCAACTTTCCCAAAAATATCTTTATATTAGATTCGTTTTATTTTAGAATCTAACCAAACAATGTTTAGGTTTAGAAATTTTATATCGGTAAGCCGCTGATTGCGTGGCGTGACATTTAGAATCAAATTAAAAAGTGTTTAGGTTTTAAAATTTTAATTAATTTTTTTTTTAGAAAAGTGGACATGTCCTGAGGAAATTATTTGTTGCATTCATAATTCTCGGAAAAATATAGAGGTTGGTACATGTAAAATTAAAGATATTTAGCCATTTTCTTGTAATTTTGTTGGTAATTGTTTAACTGACTGACATTTTAAAAATATAACCTCTTTTATTTGTCCATATTTGATTATTTTTGGAAAAGTTAACGATTAGTAAATAGTAATCAGTTGATTCTTAATTTAATATTTGATATACAAATAGTTTATAAATCAACAGTTTGGTTATATTTTTCTGAATTGAGTAAAAATCATTATAAATGTAACTTTTAACAAACAATTTTTAAGAAATCCAGTAGGATAGAAAAACATTTAAATAAGTGTATTGGCTGTCCGGAGAAAATTAGAAACCAGTTTATAAAAAAGTCTAAAGGTAGGTAATAAGTAAAATATATCGAGTAAGTTGTTGAAACATTTGACTTGTGAAAAACTATTTTAATTTTTCATATATGTATTTCGTTCTTTGTTTTTGATATTCTACTTTTCCTTATTTACAGCAAGTTCTGAAGTAGGTACCCAATTTGATTCAAAATAACATAATTCTTAATAAGGGACCCACTTCCTCATCTGATTTTATGTTCTATATTAGACAAAAATGAGGCATTCTAATTAAAAATTTAATAAACAATAAATAACATTTAATAACACATATTCATTAGAATAAAAGTAATATTTTGCTTTGCAAGCAGTGACCTGTGAAAACATGACGTCACTCATAGGTACCTTATTAGATTCAAGGTCAAAAGTACTTCTCCCGACATGTCCGGACATTTTATCGACATGTACAACGGATATGTCCGTAAAATACTTTTCCGAAAAGTGCCCATCTCTAATAATAACTAATGAAATAAACTTTTGCGCTAAAAGGAGTAGTCAAGAATTATTTTTATGAACATAGCCTAACCAAAAAATGTCGTACTGAATTAGTTTTTCATTATTTTTGGGAGTTTAAATTTATTTGTTTTTCTTTGTTTGCATAGCGAGAGAAATTATGTGATGTTTAACAAGGATTGATTAGAACAAAATAATGGCGGTCTCCTTCAATTTTCTTAACAATATTGTTTTCCTTCTCCAAAATTTTGGTCTAACCCCACTGAACAACTAATACTTTACGAACTTTGCTGTCCAAGACGCTCCCAAATAATTTTTAAAATTAAACAAATTTGAGATATCAAAAATTAACAACCACGCTTGGAAAAACGTCATATTCTAATTCAAGCCTTTGAAAATCTCGATATGTAGTAATGTATATTTTATATTTGTCCGCTTTTGTCTGCGTGAGATTTTTGGTTACCTACGCAAAACTATTTTCATAAAATAACCTTTCAATGATTCTTTTGGCGGAAGGGTTTATTTCGCTAATTTTTTAAATTTTTACACAGGAGGCAAAATCTCCAAGAAATAAAAGAAAAAACGAAAACTATGCCACAAACAATAACTTCAGACAATAAAAAAAGTAGCAGTTACCGCTAGTATATAATTATTATTACGGCCCATTATCAAATTTGTAAATGGTGGTGTATAATTAACAGACACATCGACAGTCTAATTGCATCAGCCGCCGGTGGTACAATCGCCGAACGAAAAAGAGAAAAAGAGAAGGCTGCTTCACGGCCTTTTTGGGTGCGTTATTGGCCACGGTCGGCGTAATACATTAGCGGTGATTACTACAAACACCTAAGAAATGTCTTAAAGACTCGGCCATTTCTCACAATCAGACGGACGACCGGTTTCCACCCACTTTATTCACCGTGTTACCCGTTGCCGTACCTTGCCCCGCGCGCGCGGCCGAAGGAAAGTCAGCCGCGGACAGCGGAGTCGGCGCTCCGAGAATGCAATCCATGGATGGCGTGCCGGTGGAGATGGAGAAACCGAAATACCGGGTGCGCCAAGGAAACAGGAGGATTGAGAGAGTTCATGAAAGAGTGTTTTAAACATTCGATAGATGAATAGACCAGGCGGGATCTGTTTTGGTGTAAATTGTAGATGTTTTATACAGGGTGTCCGCGTTTTTTGTAGCAGGACTTTCACAACTTGTACTAAAAGTCCTTTAAAAAAAAAGCTCATGTAAACATATATGTATAGATGCGTCGTTTTCGATTTACAGTGTTCAAGTTTAAAATGAGAATTGATTTTTTATTCGTAAAACGAAAGCCCCTTTTTAGACTTTCTTGAAACTTGGCAACTTTGTTTGTAATAATAATACTCATTTTCTCACATAATTTGTCCTATTTTCTCCAATGGCGTCACAACAAGATACCAGCTTGATAAAAATAGAAAAAAATATGGTACGCCACTGCTTTTTGGTAAATTTGAAAATTTTCTCAGATTTAGCTGTCAAAAATACAACTTTTTTGTTATTTACTTTTTTCCCTATCTCGCTTTGTTTAGACAGAAATAAAACATTTTGTTTCATACAGTTTATTGTAAGATAATAAAAAAAATAAACAACACGGTATGGAAAACCAACTTATTGTATAAGTAGACCTCAAAGGAGCTGTTCGAAATGCCCGCCATTTCGTTCTACACACAAATTACAGCGACGTATCAAAGACCGCCTAACGTCTCTCAAATGATGTGGAGTTATTCTGAGAGCAGCGTTCCGGATTCGTCGTACAAGTTCCTCTTGCGAGTTAACAGGCATAGAGTAAGCTGCACCCCAAACAAAAAAATCCAAAGGTGTTAGATCAGGCGATCGCGGAGGCCACCCAACTGGACCTCCACGATCCACCCATCTCTGTGGATACTCTGTATTCAGCCAGTTTCGTACCACCAAAGAGTACTGGGAAGGGCATCAATCTAATTGAATAAACGAGTCTATTCTTTGTTGAAAAGGAACATCGTCTAGCATGTTATCATGCTGGGTAGTTAAAAATTCAAGAAATAATTGACCGCTTAATCTATTGGGCAGGATGTAAGGTCCCAACAAAAAATCCTTGGCAACTCAAAAACAGACATATTCACGGCACACTTTGTAACAAGTAAATAAATAAATTAAGCAAATCTCGAACCTATTCATGAAAATGTTTTATTTCTGACTAAACAAAACGAGATAGGAAAAAAATTAAATAACAAAAAAAGTTGTATTTTTGATAGCTAAATCTGAGAAAAAAACTTACCAAAAAGCAGTGGCGTACCATATTTGTTCTATTTTTATCGAGCTGGTATCTTGTGACACCACTGGAGAAAATAGGACAAATTAAATTATGTGAGAAAATGAGTATTATTATTACAAACAAAGTTGCCATGTTTCAACAAAATCTAAAAAGGGGTTTTCGTTTTACGAATAAAAAATAAATTCTCATTTTAACCTTGAACACTGTAAATCGAAAACGGCGCATCTATACATATATGTTTACATGAACTTTTTTTTTAAAGGACTTTTAGTACAAGTTGTAAAAGTTCTGCTACAAAAAACGCGGAAACTCTGTATAGTATCGCTAATTTTTGCTTTAATGACTCCAAAATGATATAAACTTATTATTAAACAAATAGTGAAAAAATTTGAAAAAATTCAATTTTTTTTTCTATTTTTTTCAACACAGTTCAAAAACTTCATTTTAGAGAAAAATTGAAGAGGGAAAAATCGTAATTTAATTCTACACATGACATACCTATTTTCAAATAAAAAAATACAACATAATTATTGCAAATATAGGAAAAACAACAAAAAAAAAAAGTGAAAAAAATTACAATATTTTTGCGATTTTTTTAAAAGTACTTATATTATAGGTAGGATCTTTATACTTGGCCAAAAAATCTTTTTGATATAATAAAGCCACACCAATTTTCGTTAAAATCGGTCCGATAGTTTTCGAGTAATAATTTTGCAATCCAAATTTTTGAAAAAAATTGAAATGTTTGCAAATTTAACTGAGCCTAAATTAAGACTTCTAGACATTTGAAAATATTATCATATAAAAAAGGGCACTCAAACTTTAAAGTGCGTCCAGAAAAATTGAAATCCGTTAATTAGGAGAGCCGTGGTAACTGTTTAAAGATATGCGTAATTTTTGCGCTTATAAACAAATAGAATAACTTTATAAGTTTATTATAATAATTGTTTTCTAAATTATGCTTTTAAAGTACTCGGAAAGACGCTTTAAAAAAAAAACGTGGTGATTCGTTAATTGGTTCCAGAGTTATAGTCGATCAAAGTTGACCGGCATTTGTGGCGTAACTTCGAGGTCTGGAGGGCTGTTTTTTAAGCAAATACCTTTGTCATTCCTTGTACTTTCCGGGAGTGAATTTGCAAAATTTGCGCCCTTGTGCAACTCATATAAAATGTCGATTAAAACTATTGGACCGAGCATGAAATTCACGAAAAATGTATGGGAGGTAGTGGTGGGGGGTCGAGAGCTCGGCTACTCGGGCTGACTCAAAATTGAAATCGCGTGTTCAAAATAGCGGCGCGCTTAAAAATTTTGATTATCTCGACTTCTAGTGGTCCGATTTTGACGTATTTTTTTAAAATCGATGTCTCGCGAGCTGAAAAGTCCAAATATCGCATTTTCAAATGCGAATAATTGTTAATTATCGACCTATTAACGTATTGACAATTACTACTTTTTAATTTGCTTTACATTTCTCGTATTTTTCTTTATTCTATTAATGAATATTACTCAAATACAGTAATGTGTAAAATTTAATTACGAATCTTTTTTTCCTCTTCAATTTTTCTCTAAAATGAATAGTTTTTGAACTGTGTTGAAAAAAAGAGAAAAAAAAATGGAATGTTTTCCAATTTTTTCACAATTTGTTTAATAATAAGTTTAGCACACGTTTTGAAGCGCGCGCATAGGGAAATTATGTTTTGTTATATCATTTTAGAGCCATTAAAGCAAAAATTAGCGATACTATATAAAACATCCATACACGGGTGTTTTGAAACAGATCCCGCCTGGTCTAGAACACTTTAAGGCCTAATCAATGACAACTATTTGTTACTGACTATTCACAAGTACATCGAACAACGACTAACAAAATGTAAATAGGGTGTGTGTCCTATAGCGAATGGGACATGTTTGATGTGTTCATTGGATGAAAAAAAAAAAAAAAGAATTGATCAAGTAAATTTTATACAATTTTAGTTCATTGGAAAGTTATCGTTTTTCAAAAAAAGCTTTTAAATTATTTTTTAAGGTAACTTTAGTTGTACTTAAAGATATTTCAATGAAATATGAGGTGAAATAATTTCTGGGATATAATCGAATATGAATATGAGCTAATTTTTTTTATAAAAAACATAAAAGCAACTAAGTTTATTTTAAATGGTTTTGTTTTTTGTTTGTACAGAATTTGAAAAAACGGAAATATTTTAAAAAACCTCATTTTATTTGCTGTAAAAAAGTAAACACTTTTTATTTCAAAATTTTTACCATACGGATAGGCGATTACTTAGGAAGATTCTAATACAGTTAAACTTCACTAAGTTTGCAGCTAAATAAACTATTTTTTACGGTTTAGACCAAAGGTCCCCAAACTTTTTGTCTCGTAGACCACGTGCCAACTTTTCTTTTTGGGTATATCCTCTTCTTCCCAATATTGAATTGTTATAAATTCATCAACTTCAAATGTGTTTTTGACAGGTCATACAATGCTACTCAGTACTCACATTGATCGGTAATTGACGAATTAAACAAGTCCGTACAAGTATAAGTCTTCCGAAGTCAGTTAATCACTATATAAAAACGCCTAGCAATAAAATTTATTGAATTGCATAGGCGTCCCTATATAATTGTATATAATCTGTAGAAAATTCTTATTATATGTTCATTTGACCAACAACATGTTTTAGTTATTTATGTCCCCAAACAGTTTTATTATACTTATTGATGGTAAATTTCGTTTTGTTCCATTTCAAAAGGTCTCCAAAATGCCATGCTGTAATAATATTAGTAAACAAAATATCCCTCTTATTTCTCTCTCTCGCAATTGTAATATGAATGACTAATAGAAGGTGCCTTTAATAAATTAAAATTACCTGAACCACACCAAATTCCGCATTGCTGCACTGCACTACCAGGCCATTTGTTGACAACTGAATTTATGGCCAGGTCGCTTAGTGCAGCTGTGTTTGTGCCACGTTTACCCGCGTGTTCATTCTTCAACCGGGCGACCAGACCTCTATATGGGCATGGCTAAATAAATATGGGAACAAGTTTTTCAAACATTTCAATGCCGAGTTGCTGCGTCAGCGACCGAACCTGGTACATACTGCCAACCTATTGGTTCTTCAACTCAGATCGGAAAGACTATACCTACAATTGGTGCAAGTCTGCGCCGTCCTTGCAAAGCTAAATAGAAGGCACGCCGCGGAATAACATTTTAAACTAATTGTAAGTTTCCAAAGATTTCCGCCAAAGTTCCTAAGAAGCTTTCAGTCCCAAGCAGAGAAAAAGCACCAGGTTCTTTCTTGTTTTTAACTTTAGGTCCATGTCTTGAAGAGCTGCCATTCATGATTAGAACATCTTCTTCAACATTTTGGTACGTTTCCTGTAGTTGTTCTTCATTCCATCGGACTCCTATATGATCACATTTTCTTCATGTACCTGCCCATTTCGAATTTTAACTAAAAATATATATATGAAATTAGTTAATTTGCAATCTGCATATATCATATAAAATTCACTTGTAACTACGTGTTTGTAAACAGAAGATATTTTAAATTATAATGACCATAAAAGTCCTAATTTATGGCTAAATAATTTGAGCAGATACGCCATAAAACTGAAGTAGAAACAAAAATTACATATGTCTTACCATATGTAATTTTTGTTTCCATATTCTATGTTGAAAATAAATTAGAAAGGTGTATTCTATTTTTTATATTCTTAAACTTAGAACTTATGAGGACTGTTTTTCATGTTGTTGTTTTAAATCTTGTCAAAATTTGTGTAAAAATCTTATTGGAAGTTTTATAAAAATACATATACACAAAATGAGACTAAAATGCAAACAAATACTCCCCTACAACAATTACCTACTGGTTTTTAAATGCTTCTTTTTTAATAAATAAGGACCAATTAACTTCCAAATGCATTCAAGTCACTAAAGACAAATTGGAGTGTCTCTTTTTTAAATTCACTAATAAATAAGTCAGTAATTTTTCTCCTTCATTTCTTAATGGTTACACAGGCCGTGTCGTCGGTTGTAGATAAGATCGGTTTTACCTTTGAGAGATAAAACTAATCAATAGTTACGTGTGACAGCGTATACATCTTGCCACAAAGCGTAATCTCTAGGAAACCCCCTTTATTCTTTATTATATGGTTATATTGGAAAGATTCTTAAGTCAAAGGTAAGTTTTTCTTTCATTTGATTGTAGGCTATTGACTATGTACTTTAGATAGGAACTACAACGTAACAGAAATTTTATTGTTTGATATGTTCAATTGACCCTAAAAACGATAAAATCGCGGAGTGCTATCTTTTAAAGCGGTGCGTTTTTGAGAATGAAGTAAGAAGGTGGAATTTTCAGTTTTTTGAGTTTTACTCGAAAACTATGAATTTTTTTTATATAGTTGTCAACAGAAAAGTTGTAACAAATTGAATTTCCAATCGAAATGAGACCTTTTGATGTAAAAAAAATATTTTTAACAAAAATATGCCCAAAAATCGAGTAAAAAAAACCCGAATAAATGCGTTTTTTTTCTTTTTGGTTTTTGGCCCACAACTTTTTTCTGAGAGGAGTTAGGTATAGGCATTGCTTCACAGAAAAAAAAGTTAATGTTTTTTCCTTTAAAATAAGCCTTTATAGAAGTACCTACGACTAATAGAAACCGAGATTCATTGGATCAAAGTTGGCTACTTTTTAGATTTTTGGCCAATTTTTGCCCTTTTTTGACGATTTTCGTCTTATAACTTTTTTCTGAGTTAATTTAGGTAGATGTAATGCCCCATTCAAATGAAAGCTGCTTTCAAGACCTTTAAAATGGTGCCTGGTAGAAGTTTATACAATTAAAATCAACCGAGATATGCCAATTTAACCAACGATACTTTTTCTTATTTTTATAAATTTTTTATTACTTTCGGTATTATTTTGTGTAATAAATTTATTTTTGTGAATGTGAAAGTTAAAATAAGTTTCTAGGTGATTGGATATTGTTATTTATTTATTTAAACAACAGTTAATCATATATATTTTAACATTTTCGGTCTCATTTAGTATATTTTCAATATTAATATCAATTTCGTCGTCATCATTTTCATCAATGTCCTCTTCAGAAAAATCAGGCTCATAAGCATTCTCACAATTTATTCCCATACATTCTTTAATACATTTACAAGCTATTTTTTCAAGTAAATTTTCAGGTGCAGGAGATTTATTATTAAAAATGGGAACTAGCCCATTTATGGAATTTTTCCAACCCCAATCAAGAGGATTTAAAGTACAACCATTCCACTGTTGCATCTGAAAATATACTCTGAACCCATGATGTTTGAGAGCATCAGTTGTTGAAGGCAATCGAGATAAGGTAAATTTTGTACTTGTTGAATACTTTTGAAATAATTTATATCGACAAGTTTTTAGGCTGTCAATTTTTTAACTATACAATAGTTACAATGCATGCAAAAAAGAAAAAGTATCGTTGGTTAAATTGACATATCTCGGTTGATTTTAATTGTACAAACTTCTACTAGGCACCATTTTAAAGGTCATGAAGGCTTATTTTAAAGGAAAAAACATTAGCTTTTTTTTCTGTGAAGCAATGCCTATACCTAACTCCTCTCAGAAAAAAGTTGTGGGCCAAAAACCAAAAAGAAAAAAAAACGCATTTTTTCGTTTTTTTACTCGTTTTTTGGGCATATTTTTGTTAAAAATAAATTTTTTTGACTTCAAAGGGTCTCATTTCGATTGGAAATTCAATTTGCTACAACTTTTCTGTTGAGTAGTGAAAAAATGCATAGTTTTCGAGTAAAACTCAAAAAACTGAAAATACCACCTTTTTACTTCGTTCTCAAAAACGCACCCCTTTAAAAGGTAGCACTCCGCGGTTTTATCATTTTTTAGGGTCAATTGAACATATCAAACAATAAAATTTCTGTTACGTTGTAGTTCTTTTGTATCCTCTTTTTTTTTGACATAGTCAATAGCCTATTGGGTGATTTTAATGAAAGCTAAAGTTGATTTTTAATACTTACATAATAATTATAGCTGGTGTTTTATAGACATGAAATCAAACGATCAAGAAACAATGTATTTCTTTATTTATTTTTTTGTACGTACGCGATTTTCTGCATATTCGACAGGCGTGTAAGTTTCAGGAAACCTAATGGTATATTGAATTGAAAAATATGTCAATTTCGTATGCAACCTATGTTGCTGATTTGTTTATTGTTTTTAAGCTTTACTACTTCTATTTCAGTTGACAAACATGCTCTTATTTGCCATTAACGAAAAAGGGACTTTAATCAGTATAACCATGAAATAATTGAAATAATTCACAGGAAAACCAATTATACCAACGTTAACAAAATTGCTGGTGAAAACGTATAACGACCTTGTTTTAAATTAAATAGTCTCGGATAATTACAACGTTTCTAATTGAATAGAATATTAAACTGCCTAATAACTGCAAAAAAAGTCATCAATTAAGTAAAGTATTTAATTGTGTACAAATAATATTAAAAGTAATAGTTTTAAATTCAAAGACCATGAAAATCATTTAATATTGTAGAAGCAGATACTTTTTATACTTTTTATGATGAATTCGATAAATACAATTTTACAAATATCATCTCATTGTTTTAGAAAACTGTGAATATTTAGACAGTAAAATTATATGTCTAAATAACAGACACATTGATATACTTCGTAGCATTGTAAGGATAGTTTGGATTTGATAAAACCTTATTTCCGTTTAATTGTTGCGCGAAATTGATCAATTAACAGTATATGATATTAATAGAATCACACATGTATAAAATAAAACACGCGGATAAATGCTTGCAATGTTTGAAACATATGTCGTGAAAGTAGTGGGTTGAGAAACTATTGTCGTCATATGTTTTAAAAATGTAATTTTTTTGCTGAAAAAATGGAAAGAATCATATACATGCTCTACTTATTTGACGTCACTGGGGATTTTATACTGTTAGTTCTATAACCCCTACTGTGCGGAAATTTTAAAGAAGCTGACGACAATAGAACTGTCGAACAAAAAAGTGCACATCTATTCTGGAATTTGTACGTTCGGCCATATGGTTATACGGGATGTAACAATATAAAATGTCAAAAATAAAGAGCGTTTTCCTTGTCCAAATTTAAGAATAATGTTTGATATAACATTTATACTTGAGATAATAGATTTGAGAAGGGGGCTATTTTCGAGTTCGTAGTTTAAGAAAAGATTTATATCTTTAAAGATCTGAATATGAAAATATTGTCTTTGCAGAATATATGAATAAAATAGCACATAATGTAAAATAATAATTTCAGTTCAAACTAGTACCGTAGATACTGGGTGAGTTGCTTACAATTTCATGAAAAGTTGTCACACTCCACCGTAAAATAATTTTTTTCATCAGTTTTGAAATGCAAATTTTATTTTTAAATGAAAAATGTGAATCAACTAAGAGGACTTCTGCGAGTGTTAGCACCAAAAAGTTCTTTCTGGTATTCTGGAAAAACTGTGGTTTTCTTCTAGGAAAAGTTATGTTTTATTTAATTTTGCAATATGAACTAACGTTTACAGGAACCATTGGCATAATATATTACTGAAATATGAGATAAAAACCACTTACATGCGGTAGGATTCGCGAAATTGTCTGTTCATTGCGATATTTAGTGCGTAAACTTTCCTGGTGGATATCCTACCGTCTGCTTCCAAGAATTCAGTGACATTTTTATCAAACAATGATGAGAATTCAGTTTAGTGGATTTACATATTATCAGTGGTTTCTTTTCTAAAAAAAACCCGCTGATAATAAATTGGTATTGAACGCTCATCTTTCATGAAAAATTATTAAGTTTAAGTTTAAGTCAACGACTTTCTGTTTTCTTGTGTTTATAAATCTCTTATAAAATTGGAAGTATACGTAGCCAAACGGGGCTTGGCACTTAATAAACTACATTTTGAAAATCCCACCAAACGACTTTTAATTACCTTTTGTTGTACGGCTAAAAGTAAAAAAATTCAACTCGAAAGAAGTGACGCTAAGTTGGCAAATTGCAAATAAGTTACAAATTTACGTGTTTTTTCACTTTTTACTGCCCACGAAAATCTAGAGGACCTATCGGAAAATTAGTCATTTTATGTTGTAGGCAATTAAATTACCTACAATTTAAGGTATCTAAAGTCATATTTCACCAATCAACGATAACGTCGATAACGCAACTTATAGAACAGTGCAAAGTTATAGAGAGAGAAAAGTTATTAACAAACAAAAAATTGAAGAAGGGATCAATAAAGGCAAATAAAAAGATTGACATTAAGACTGAAAATCGTAAAAGGTAAATCAAATAAAGAAAGAAGAGCATACGGTATTGAATTTAATGGTGAATATGGAGATCTTGTAATGAACAATATTATTTACAGGAGTTATTGAGATTGACAAGAATAATTGCCAGGGATTGTTTGCGTTTAAAAATACACTTAGGATATTAATACTTAGTTAAAAATAACAGTTCTATTTGGTTCAGGTTTCTTAACTTACCCAAATTAATTAATATACCAGAACATACACTATTTTGCTTCTATAATATTACCTATATTTTAGTATAATTTAATCCTAGAAATAGAAGTCAGATCCACATTCCTAAGAGATGATAGTTTTATTGTTAGTCCTATGTGGGAAAATTGTGAATATCAAGATGGCAACACTTCTCATTATTCTTGACGATTTGACTACGTTGGCCGTGACCCCGCATCCACGTCGGAATTCTTCGACTCGAGTCTACCTGTCTTCCATGCTGCAGTGAAAGTAGACTCTTGTAATGCGATTTTTAATAAATCATAAATTGCTTTTTGAATTCGCATACTCAACGCTGGCCAAACCAAACATTTGCAAAATGTAATCTTTCCGAGAAAAATCAATTTTACTACAACTAAAATATACCTATGTAAGTATATTTTAGTTGACTCAAAATTGAACTAAAGTCCAAACAAGTAAAGTAAATTAGAAAAAGCTTTAGAATTAGTCATGGCAGCAATAAAAATAAAATATCTGTGTTTGATGTTCAGTAGTTACATTTTCAATAATCCTAAATGCTTATTTAACGCGTAGACAAAAAATAAATTCGTCGTTGTTTTGGTTCAACTTTGTTAATTAACAGCTTCTTATCCCAGTAGTTAAGCAGGTTTTTATCTCTAAACGGAAGTAACATTATTAATGTTAATTAGTTTTTAAAATCTAGCTAAGGCAGCATTTGGTAGCTGTGACCCAATTTAAATATTCAGATGAAATTAAGAAGCCATGAAAATAACCCGGCGAACTACTAAATGTAATTAGAAAAACTGTTAGAATGAATAGAAAACTGTTTCAGTCACCTATTTTATCTCTGCCACCGTTAGAATCGATTTCACATCTTAGCGAACGGAAATTTTTTAAGTAATTCAACGGTTAAGTTAAACTGTGACCGATATTGTGAATTATTTAGCCAATGTTTCGTGTCAAAGAAAACAAATTATTCCGAAAGTTGTTGTTATTTCCTTAACATTGATAATTTCTTTCGTTAACATATCTTTGATTATGGTTTTATTTCATATTGATATCTTCAATCAATTTCCTTTAGGAAGTAGTGTTGTGTGATACAATTTAAGTATTCCGTAACACTACCTTTCGATTTCATAAAAACACGCAAACAATAATTACAATTTTACTTTAAATTTTGCATTAATTTACAATGTTCAAATAAATAACAACGAAGCACTGAAGAATGTAGTTATGGCTCAATTAACGATAAAAGTAAATTATAAACACCTAATTTTATTATGCACAGATAACAAAAGTACACTTACATAAACAGTATTGCATATGTTATTCAATCAAACTCAGTGTACTTAAATATCTGATATATGACTATATTACTTTGTGCTCCTTAACGTACTACAACCTACAGTTATCAAATTTTTTAATTAAAAACACCTTATATAAGCGTTTGTTTCAAATCAGCCCTTGGAATTCTCAATGGGAAGGAAATAGCTTCATATTGCTTTTCTTAAAAGCTGCAAAATCAAATAATTAAACCGTCATTTGGACACAAAAGTATATTGGTACTGCAATTTGATCAACAAGAGTTGAAAAGGATAGATATTTGACCGCTAATATTCCCCAGAAACTACGCAAAACAATTTTATTGCCTTCCAAACACAATTTTCCTTCCAAACATGCCTTTATTGCCTTCAAAATATATCTTTATTGCCTTCAAATCATGCCTTATTTATTGTCTTCAAAATACAAGTTTGCCTTCAAAACATAAGTATGTCTTCAAAATATTTTGCCTTCTAAGTTTTGACGTCGTGTCATCGAAGGATGAAAATTTAGTGTACCTAGAATAAGTGGGCACAAGATTGACTTTCTGTAAACTGAAGGACTTTACCCTTTTATCCAGCCTTGGCAATATCTACATGGAATCTTTCTAGAAGAAGGCTCTGGAGTCAGTAGCCCTTAAGCCAATGTGTTCAAATATGTTGGCGATACTTCAACTGGCCTCACGAATGTACAATTCGATCTAGTATAATTTTTTTGATCACATTAATGGAATACACAATTTTGAGAGAAACTTTAGTAATGAATTAACAACCTCTAGATATGGTAAGCTTATTTTTGACAAAATAATAATTACCTTCCTACTCGAAAATAATACCTACTCGAAAATAATAATGTCTAGCTTTTAAAATAAAATGAATGCCTTTTCTTTGAAAAACAATCAGGAATCGAATACACCGATCCAATTTCCAGAATACTCGTCGAAATTCTGGGGTTCTCAGATACCAGTGTCTCCGCCATTTATGGATAATTGTACATAAATTCAGTAAAATTTACTATTATATCCAAAATCTTCAACATCCTGTATTTCGAAAACTAAGCTATTTTGGAAAATTTTCTTCCTAAAATACTATCACTTATTCTAACTTACATCTTGTATATCCATATCCGAGAAAATTTAAAATATATACTGATGATATAATTTTTTTTAAAGATTATAAGAGGATTAACAAAAAAAAAGTTGTAAAATTACAGAAATATCTATTACCATATTTACTAATGATTTATTATAGGAATGCAGAAATTGCAAGAAGTTAATAAAACTATTTTCTGTCATACTCTGAATCGTCCAAATTATGATGGACTCACATCTCAACTGAATTAAATAATCAAAGAAGATAAAATAAACTGCTCTTTTAGTCTAACGTTCGAAAGATAACGAGTTTATTATTGAAGACTAAATACGTTATAGAGTTCAGGAAGTGCTGAAGCTATAGATTCTTACAATTAAAATTGCTCCCACATGTACCAAACTAATTGTATAGACGTCATGATTCTAGCGAGCAAGAAACAATGGTCTATGCTGGTATGCTTTAAATTATTACTGAATTATTCATCAACGTGTAGAACAATGGTCGATGTCAAGTTTTTATTATAAACAATGGTTATGCTTCAAATTTGAATGATAATATCGGATTATAGTCGACGGCGGTGGGCGAAATAATTCTGAATTAAAAAAATTGGAAGATGCCGTTTATCAAACTCCGTTCATAATTTATAGGAATCTGTTACAAATAAGTTACCAAATCTAACCAAAACTTGTGTTTTCAGTGCCAGGGTTTAAAAATAACCACTCCGCCAACTTTTTTATGCGTGGGAAAATGAACAAAATGTTTCTATAAAAGTTGTATTGTTTTTGGAGAAAAAATAACTGAACATGCGATTTTTTTATGCAATTTCCGTTTTTTTTTTAATGAGATTGTACATTTAAAACTTATAATTCCTGATTTCGAAAATATAAATATATTTGCTAGAATACTTTTTCTAGATACTTTTTAATTCATATTGACACCATCATATTATAATTTTGAATTGTCTTTTCTAAAATGAGTTAACAATCTTCATTTACTTATTTAACTGTTAATTATAACAGAAATACAAAATTTCAGAAGTTTTGCCAAATCGTATAATAATGTAATAAACGTATGCATTTTTATTTACATACCCACATCTAAATAAAAGAAAAAATTTCCTATTACTAAGGAATAGGTACTTAGATAAAATAGATATCTTGGTCTAAAACAGGTAAATCTGGTTGTGATTCAGGTATGAATCAAGCGAAATTTTGGTTTCTATATACCTACTGATTCATTATTGAAATATTTTCTATTGTCTCAATACCTGTAATGGGTATTACACAAACAATAGGTCGTCCACCAGCAGTTTGACATATAAATATACTACAATTTCTGGTAATTTACAAGTTTTATTTATTGTAAGTATTAGTCTTGTTCTATATTCAAATAATTGTAAAAATATGTTATTGGAACAAGTGGAACAACAACTTAACAGTTATAACAGTCAAAAAATGACAGTCTTGCCAAAAATATATGGTAATTATTTTAAAATCAGTGTGACTGTCACCCACAAAACAATGTTTTTATTTAGTCTGCAGGATTTATAATATATAAATTTATTCAAGGTCTAACTTCGCAAAGTTTAATGACATTTATCAAAGAAAAAACACCAGACTAGCAGAACATCTAACAAAATGTTTGTCTGAAGTTAAATTGCAGACAGAACTTGGGGTTTTTTTCAATTCTTAATATAATAATATTAACCAATTAGCATGAATATCAAATTTCAAGGTCTTTAGTTCAACTTAAACATAGCTGCAAAAGATTAATAGAACCACTTCAAAATGTATAAAGAATAAACAAAACCACGATATAATTTATTAGTTATTAAAATTAACTAACCTATACACTTTATTTGTAAAACTTTAATAAAGAAATTAAACTAAATATTCATTTAACTCAAAAATAATGCAATAAGTACTACGAGATCACAGGATTCAATGTCCATGTCGCAACAAAAGATATCTAATCAATTTAAGGAATGTGATGAACCCTGTGGTATGCTCATAAAGCTGTGATAAAAGGTTTGGATTGATTATTCAGGCACGTAGAAAAATGAAATAAATTTAAAATTTGTTAATTATGGAATTTATAACTAAATTAGCAATTAGTATTCATAATCTGGTGGGATTTCTGGATAAATAATTGCCCGAAAAAACACTTTTTGTATGTATGATTGTAGACGTTTCTCTCTTTATTGTGATATCTTCTTCAGAAATAGGTCTTCGGCGTTATGAATAACATAAGTAACATAAGTGGTAATAACACATATGAAAAAACATTAGTTGGTATATACTGTATCTCTTTATATCTGGTATTCAATTAAGATATTATTAACGTCGCTAATTTCCAATAGTCCTAAAAGATGTCCCCATTTGGTAAAAAATCCCACCAGTCTAATAACTGTTAAAAATTGTTATATTGGCATATTTTATTATTTGGCTTTCTGTAATAACATGTCCATAGTCTCATACGTTGCAAGCTGATGACAATAGCGTAAGACTACGATAAAATTTTTAAATTAAAATAGAAATGTATTTGAAGAGTTCACATTAACTTTTATCTATCTACTTTGAAGTTATTTTAAAAATGTGATTTAACAGTGTACATAGGTACTTCGCCAACTTTGTAATTAAAGTGACTTTTGATTCAAATTGGATTCAATGTTATATTAGAAACACTCTGTATGTTAGAAAAGATTTCACTAGTGATGCACTTTAAAATATTTACCTACATAGCAATATGTCATTTTTTTTGCTTACTAACAATTTTAGCTTCCACCAAATAAACATGATTTGCATGTTTTATCTCTTGCAGTTTTATGCATCCAGTTTAGTTAATAGCTTCGTGACATCGTTGGTGGCCATCCTCTTGGTTTTCTGAATGTGTGTGGTCCACAAGTTTCGGTTCTTTTACGGTACTGATATGATTTACTTCTCGTAGACACAGGACTATTTCAGCACTTGTGACATGAATTAATTGTTTCGTGATGTTTGTAGGTACATACCGGTAATATAACAGTTTCTATTTACTATTTCTTGATGAAATACGCGAATAAACGGTGTTAAAAAACATTATTCAAATAATTCTTTGACCAAATACGAGAAAGAAGCTCATATGGACATATGTTTCGTTTGTGTTACATGTCTTCTGATAGACAAAACGGTACAGGTGATAATATGAAAATCAACGTTGAATTGAAAATGGTAACGGTATCAAATATTAAATATACATAACGCATCAATTTTACTGTTTGAGGTTATATTGTCCCAAAATCTAGGTGACACAAGTACTTACAAATTTTATTGTGTTTTATGTATTAACAACAAATAGGTAATAACTTGCTTAGTTAGGTTATTTAGACCACATCATAAACAATGTATTTAACAATGTCATTAATATGCAATTCCTAACTAATAATACCTAATATACAGTCCAAACAATATTTGTTGAGATAGAATTTCAAGAAAAGAATAAGCCAATAAAGTTCTGTTGTTACAACTGCTGTAACAATTTACGCTTAGCAGGGGCGTGCATTAAAATTTTCCTCGTTATTTTCAGAATATTAAAATGTATATAAAATAAACAATTTTAAACACGCTGGTACAAAAAAAACAAACGACGTTTTTTTAATTGTATTTTACTTTCATTTGGAAAAATTGTATTAAAATAATTATGTACGTTACTCTACAACTGGGAATCAAATTCCTTTCTTTTATTTTTCACCTCACTTGATCTATTTTAATAAGGAAGTACGCTGAAAATGCACAGGACGATACATTTACGAAGAGACACGCAATTGTAACTGCAAAACACAGTATGCACTGCAAGCTGCTACGGTGAACGCCAAGCCGCCAATGTCTTTATACCTCGGATGTTGAATGTGGTTAATTCCAAGGAAGCGACGCAGGGGTCTTCTTGAAATTCTATCTCAACAAATATCGTACGTATGTAGGATAAGTATACTTAAATATTTTTTTAATTGATACGGAAATGTCGAAAATAGAACTATCGCCCTCAAATCCAAAAACAGAAGGAGAAATTCTAAATTTAGCAGGAAAAAGATTTTTACCAGTTTATTTGGAATAAAAGCCATCGCGTTATTATTTTTTTTTTTAAATTAATTTACTACTAACTTTTACACCAAAAACTATTTTCGTATAAAATTTTTTTTCAAAAATATTGATTTTTAAATAAGCTTATTAAATCAAGTCAAATAATATTACTCGAAACCAGCAATGTTGGTACCTATGTAAAAGGTAGCTTACCAAGTATTAGCGTGGGTCTATATCTACACCAATTAGTCCAGTTACTCAGGACGTCAGGGTTTTTACCTCCGAATTCTTTATAACTGAACCGATTGACGTGAAATTTTGACTGAATGTGGGGAATGCCTCAAGGAACAAAACTTATATAGTGCCGAAGTGTGCTTTTGCCCTGGGGGTGGTTCCCACCCCTTCTCGGAGGTGGAAATTTTTACGTCCAAAATAATCGATAGAGGAGTCAATTTTAAATAACAAATGTTATATAAAGTTTTTTGGATAATCCAATACTTTCCGAGTAATTCGTCATTGAATATGTTGATTTTTGCAAATAACTCTGAAACCATTGGATTTAACGAAAAAAAGTTGTAATGAACAAAAAGAAAGGTAATAACAAAACAAATCTAATGGCATTATTTTATTTTTCTCTAATTGCAATATAAACCGAGTAATGGATTTTTAAACATTATTATATGTTAGCTAAAAACTAAATTGGTTCCAGTTAACGTTAAATAACGCCAAAACCATAAATATTAGGAAAAAACTATTTGAACCTTTTTTAAAGTACTTTGAAAAACCTGAGCTGTTTTAAAAGTCTTTAGAATCAAAATTCACGGAAATATGATCGATATAACATGATAGTCTCATTTTTTTAAGAAAAAATTAATAAACAAATCAGTGCCTTTGGCGACAGAATTAAAATTAAATGCAATCCATTTACAGATTTCTTCATTTATGTTCTAAAAATATGTTCTGGGTCTTTGGCTCACTTACAAAGCATGATTTCGAAAAAAAAAACTTAATTTTTGAAAATGTCAACTTTTCAAATTTTTGAAAAAAATTCGATTTTTACGCTGTAACTTAAAAATTAAAGGGTGAACGAAAAAAATATAAGAGTAAAAAAATTTAGCTTTATTTTGCTTTTATTTTTTATTTCTCTAAAATTAATATTAATCGAGATATCGCCATTTTAAGTTATCATATGAATGACAGAACCACCCTTTTCGAGCCCTTTAAACTCTTCAAACTTAAAAATGAAGGGCTTAAAAAGATCAACTCAACAGTTCACGTAGCCCTTACAATTCCCTGTAAAATGAGCCTTTGTGCGATTAAAAATCTTAAAAAGTAAGAAAGTTATCATCAAAAAAATAAACACGTGTATAGGTGATAATTTTAGGAAAATTTAGGTCAAACAAGAATTTTGAAGCATTTAAACCTTTTTTGTATACATACGTATTTAGTATGAGTGTATATTCGAATAAACTAGTACTATATTATAATAGAAGAAAATGATTTCATTGGTTGGAATGGTTTTATCACCAAGTGATTACAACACCTTGTATACTGCTTTGGTAAAAGCTATTGCTTTGAAAGAAGGTATGAAAACTTGCATTATAACATTTTATAAGAAGGGAATCAATGTTTATTTAATACGAATGCACATTTAAAATGTTTCTACGCTTTCAATAAAATTTTTTCATTTTATTTTCGAAGAAAGGGTTGTTTTTCAAGGGTTGAAAAGTTGCAATCGATAAAAAAGATTTTTTAATCAAGAAATCAATTTTAATTTGATAAAAATGCATGATTAAAACGTTTCCAGTAGAAAATTTTTTTTTATATTATTTTCATCCAAAGGTTTTTAAAGGTTTTTCCGGGTTGAAAATTTGGTATACATTAAGTTTCATGTTAAATAGCACATGGAATTACTCATACTGCATAAATAAAAAAGATTTGATTACATAAAATGCTTAAATTTGTATTTTTTCTTTTTTTTCCAATAAGGGGTGGTTTTCACCCCATTAAGAACAAAAAACACACCTAGCGCATACATAAGTTTTGAAGTGGGGGGTAAGATAAGCCTAATTCTAAATTTTGAGAAAAATCGATGCAGTTATAAAAAATTCAGAGGTAGGTATTACTATGTTTCCAGCTACAGTAATTGGGCTAAATTTGGTTTTCACATTATTAACTATTGCTATACATTATTCTTTGGAGAAATACAAATATTTATTCCTTTTGCGAATTCTAGAGATACCTACAAACATTTCTAAATTAAGATAAACGACATTACATAACTTTCCTACTACTCCCAATTAATGATACGTATACAGCGAACTAAATGGGTTGCAGCAATTGAAGCAAATAAATATTTTTCAGCTTTCCTTCCATATGTATGTGCGCTGGTAGGCTTATTATGATCGATAAAAGCCTGAATTAGGTTAAGAGGCTTTAACAACGGGTCAAGTAGCATTGAATAATTGATCATAATGAACGCGGAATGTCGAAACGGGCCTTAAGATAAGGAAGACTATCTCGTTGTATTCTAATAATTAAGAACAATAATGCAGATATCTATAGATTTGAGATGATCCGGGCTCTTACGTAGTATACAGCAAAAGCAGTTGACCCCGAAATTGCTGTTTGTTTTGATGCTTTGGAATCTATGTTATTTGGAAAAGAAATATCATTCAAATCTCAATACATCTGCATGTTTTTACATTAGTATTTTTTTCATGAATATGACACTAATAGATGGAACTTTATATAAAATGTCTAAATACATGTCATAATTTTGGGAGGTTGTAACTTAACGGAGGGCCGAAAGGCTATAATGAAGCAAAATTCTAAAGCCTCTGAATATATCTGAAGATGTTTGACGTAGATCAATGAAACGTGGTTTCAGTTAACTAATTAAAGGTAAAAATTTACGAAATTGCTCCACAAATAAATAAAAATTCGCGAGGACACAGTCACTATAAAATAAAAAATACTACCCTCATGTTCTTTTGAGGTGCGTTTATTTAAAGCTATATTTTGATGAAAATATTCTTAATTATTTTTTTCTTTATTTATTTACACCATTCTACAAGTAAATCTAATTAAAGTATGGGAAGCCAATTGTTATAAATTTAAAAAATATAAATATACTAATATAAATAAAAACCCAGCCCTTTAGCACAAGCACATTAGCAATGTTTTCAAGAGCAGAGTATTTTTTATCATCTGGTAAACAGGTCATGCCATCATCAGATTAATATTAGTTGGCAGATTAAAAATATTTACGGAACTAATGTTAGGTCTATGCACTCCAATCCTAATATACTTCAACAGTTCTGAAAAATCAATTCTATTATTAATTATTTTAGAATATACTACTAGGTATAGTCAATTTGGTAAGTTCATATGATTGAGATATCTTTATGGGGTTATGATAAATTATTATCTAAGCACCATTAAGCAAGTCTTTATAAATATTTAAAATCATCTGCATACATTGGAAGTTTGATATTGGGGAGACTTATAAGTCATTAATAAATATTATAAAAAGAAGTGGTTTTAAGATGGAACCTTGCGGTATACCTAACAGTTGTTGAAAGTTTTTTGCCTGAAAGCCATGATATTGCACGTACTGAAATCTAGATTGCAAATAAGATTCAAAAAGAAGTAAAAAGTTGTTTGACAGACCAAGGAATTGAACTTTTTTTTAACAAAATATGCTCTAGTTTGTCGAATGTTTTCAGTCTATGTATATTACATTTATCTGATTTTGTTAGTCCAGTTTTTCTATAAGAAATTGTGTAATACCAAGTAAGTTTCTAACTATATTTGGTAAAGCTGTGTTGATACAGAGAAATTAAATTTAACACACGACACACGTAGATACAGAAAATAATTCAATAAGATCTTAAACAATTTAGCATAATTTCATATAATTATTATGGGATTATAGTTATTTCTATCTCCCTTCTTCAATACTGAGTACAACACATGATCTTTTTCATAGTCTAGGAAATTTCGAAGTTTTTACTACTAATAGTAAGGTCAATGTCATAGTCAGCGGTTTTACAAATATATATGCAGCATTTTTTATTTAAAAAGGAAGGACTTCATTCAGGACCCATGGTCATTTTCATTAAAAGCTGTAATGTTTAAAGTTGAAATATTTATTCTATCAGAAATACGATCGTAACTACTATTAACAGAACTGAATGAATTAGAAAAGGAAGTAGCAAACTCGTTTACAGTATCTTCCGGATTGTTGTTTGTATTATCATAGGTTACAATTGAATGAAAAAATCCCAGTTGGTATAAAAAGTTCATAAATCCCAGTGTAATTAGCTTTTGTAAAGTTGAAAGTGCCACATGACTTATTCGTAAAAAAATGTTTATTCTTTTCTAACACAAATTCCAGGGTAGTGTAGTAATAATTTTTTCCCAGCAACATTGTAGCCCAAGTTTTCTCAAACTTCAACATTTTATATCTTGAAGATCAGTGGCATTAGTACCTTTTTGGTCTAAAATAATCCAAGGAACAACTTGAAGTTATGACGAGGTTTTTAAAAACACCCTGTTATCTATTAAAATGCTAGTTAAACAGTTTCTGTACAACAAATATTTTTTTCAGCAATGTAACACATATTGCATTTAAAAAAGACAATACGTATACTTTTACGGTCACAACAATGTAAAAACCGTTATTAGTATCGGACCCCTTCAATGACAGTATAGGAACTGTTACTTATCAAATATATGTTCATTACTTATTTATTTGCCGTAGTAATTGACAGCAACGCCATTGTAAGAACGGAAACAGAAATTAAATCTGCTAATTACAACAATAACTGTTGTAATATAAAACTTAATTTGCCTTATAACAACAATGGTAGACCAGTTAGATACCACTTATCAGGGTTGTTGACTTTAAAAAACATGGAGTTAATGTGTTTATTAAAGTTATTCATTGTTTTAATGCAATTCTTGAAACAGATTTAAAAACAAATCATTTTCAGATTTTCGACTTTGAATTATTTTTTTCTTGTAGTGTTCTAAGAAATCAATGGTTTCATTGGTTATTTGTAAAAAGAACGCCTTTAAAATATGAGAAATATTTTACATAACCAAATCATTTCGTTTGAAGACAGTATTTTCCTTGAATAAAACCACAAGTGAATTATCTCTTCATGAAGTTATTTATTATAGCATTAATTATAAATTACCAGATGACCACAATATGTGAGGTTTTTCTATCAAATGAAATGAATATATTATTTCAATCTTGACTACAAGAAAACATATCATAATCTGCTTTTAAGCTATGTAAATATGCATATTTAAAAAAAAACGTGATGGGATGTTATATTAAATAAAATATTAGTGAATAAGAACAACAAAAAAGATAAGGAGTTACTAGTACAATCTTCATGTCAGCAATTACCAGTGAATAGCGTTTGTATGCATAATTTTTAAAGCTAATGCCTAGGAACTTGTTTTATAGATCCCAGCACTGATGAAATCAGTTTTAATAATTGCGTAACAATCTCTGAACGTAACAACGTAGTTAATACATTTTTTTTCCATATTTCAAGAGTAAGAACATTAATAGTTGTAAATGCATTATCTATTTTCAAAACACAATCTTATCGTCTCTTATTATTTTTGCATTTGACCCAAATTATTGTTTCATCTTCTGAATCTCTATAATATGCGTATAATTGTACGATGCAAAGATAAGCATTTTACAAATTAAAAATAACTATCACACTAATTGAATTTATCATGATACTTGTAATTTTTTTTGTAGACTAGTTTTTAGAATTTATTTTATAATTATAAGTATTTAATTTTACAAAAAAGGTGTCCTTTATAAAAAGTTCTGTTTGTTGAAAAAATGGTATTAAACTTCTCAAACTTGAGATAGCATACACAGGGAGGCCAAAAATTAAAAAAAATCAAATTTGACAAGGGAGAAACCGGAAAACAAAGTCTCATTCTCGTTCTACGCTTGATTTTTCATTTTTGGCCAGCTTGTATATGCTATCTCAAATGTGAAAAATTTAATACCATTTTTTTCAAAAAGAAGAACTTTCTATAAAGAATATCTTTTTTTCGTTAAATTGATAATAAAAAAGTTACCTATTTGTGGAGAATCTAAATGGACAAAAAATAGGACGTTACGAATCGAAATTTAGACTTAATTTTTAATTCCAAGTAACATTTTCTCATTACATTTTTCTTGAAAATAGAAATTTATTGTACTTCTCCCTTGTCAAATTTGATTTTTTTTTAATTTTTGGCCAACCTGTGTAGCATATACAGGGTGGCCATCTCAAGTTTGAAAAGTTTGATACCATTTTTTCAAAATGCAGAACTTTTTATAAATAATACCTTTTTTTTCTTAAAATCGATAATAAAAAGTTATCCATTATTTATAGAGAACTTAAAGGGATACACTGTATATTTAAATTTTAAATGCAACGTTGAATAAAGTTGGATCAGTATCTATTTCCAGTTTTCATAATTTTGTCACATACAATAATAGTCAAATTTTCGATCAATAGTCTATTTACATATCTATCTAGGTGTGGGTGAATCGTGTGGGGCTTCCGGATCTGAAATGTTAAAATTACTATATTTAATATCTTTCTAAAATTTATTATTTTATAGGCGTATATTATAAATTCTTTTAGTCATAATTCTTTATGTATTTTTCCTGTCAGCTGTTTGTTATTTCTAAAGATAATGTAAATATCCATACTACTTATAAAAATACTCGAATTATCAAATATTAATATTGTTGTAACCTTTTATCAAAATCACATGGCTTTTATTCTCTGTTCTTATTTACATTGGGTAGAACAATATTCCCTCTAAGATAATAAAGATTCCTGAATGTCTAATATACTGAATTAGAAATTTTAATAAGAAGACGTTAAGTGTTAAGCTTTGTTTTCAATTAAGCATACCTGTGAAGAAATCAAGTCTCTCAATTGCTGAATCAATAACTTACTGACCGCATAAAATGTATAGAATATACTAACCTTAACACTTTGTAAGGATTATTGTACTAGTTCAAGTTCGAGTCTTCCTATAGACTGGTAATTAATTTAAATAAAATCGCTGTATAATGAACAGCTGATTAAAATACAATGAAATTCTATATCTAACACCACTGGCTTCTTGTAGGCGGTAAAAAATGGTTGTTGATATGATTCAATCGTATAATTTTAAAAAGTCTGACAAATAGATTCAAACAGTTGTTACAAATATCATTACGATTTTACCAAAAACAATACTGAATGAAAATATTGCTTAAATAAATATCTTTATTTAGGTACTATTTTAAACAGATGTCATCATTACATATACCTTCACGTCGATGCTAAATCTGAATCATCACCCTGTATATCTTTCAGATTTCAAATTAGTTTGCATCCAACAAGAATGCTAGAAATGATAAAGAAAGAAACGGCTATTGACATTTTACTAAATGTAAATATTTTTATCTTATCTTTTGTGTGAATTTGTAATTTATATTACTCTCTTAAAATTATGACATCTTTAAATATTTAAACACATATTTTTCTTAAAAATACCTAGAAGATCAGATCTAAATATAAATGTTTTAGTTGCAGAATCTGTGTAAAGAAATTACACATTTTTTAAATAAAACTTTAAATATAACAAATAATAATAATAATAGATGGCATTAGATACGCTTCAGTTCCAATAACACATTCAATAAAACTGAAAGATTATTATGATAGTAAAAGTAAAGCTTAGAAAAAAAATAAGATATTTAGAGCACAAGTACAGAATTTGTAAATTTCAAAATCAAAGCTAATAAATTGGGTTAGCAATCAGGATTTACTAAGTATCCCCGTTTTCTAAATTTATGAAACAGCAGAGAATCATCTTGTGCATAAAAAATTGATCCAATTGAGGAGGTCTGAATGGGGATCTTTAAATGTTACTCAAGCGTCTTTGCTAGGTCTATTCAAGGTTTTGCTTCCTCCACTACAAGAAATTTTGGACTAAAGATAAATTTCCCGAAATCAGCGAGCGATGCTAAACTGAAGGAATGTACATATATTCGATGGACCTCAAATTCGTAAAATTTTGCGTGATGAAATTTTTGTATTGAAAATGAATGAAACTGAGAAGGTGCTTTGGCAAAGCATAAAAAATGTAACAGAACATTTTGAAGAGCAAGGTGAAAGATTTACAGGAAACGGAAAGGGTATCAGGGTAAGTGGACAAGAATATGATGGAGGACTACTGCTGGATGTTGAAAGAAGAATGTAAGGTTAGAGGTAAAAATATAAAGAGAAACCCACCATATAGATCTTTTGAAAATAAGGAACATTTTCTCGAAAACATAACAATAACAGGGTCTGATTATTTTACATTACTTACTACATGTTTATAATAATTTGCAACATTTGAAGAATGATGCAACATACACTATCTCTCAAATTAAATATCATACGTTTATATTTATAATTTTTTGTTGAAAACGATATCAACTGTATTTAAACTAATAGCGTTAAAGGTTAAACTTATTATTATACGAGGCTTGATAAAAAAGTGACGGGAATTTTCAATTTGATTGTGTTGCACCTTGTCTATCGAGTTGATTATTTTTTTGTATATGCAGCTGTTAAAAACGGAATCAAGTGCAGTGAGGTGTTCAAAATATTAAGGAAGGTCTTTGGCCACGATATAGTTGCACTGCCACAGGTTCATCAATGGTAATAATGTTTCCAATAAGACCAAGAAGATATCGAAGATAAGGCGAGATCTGGTCAAATGTGAAGGTCCTTCTAACCGTTTTCTTCGACTACAGTGAAATAGTTCATCACGAATTTTTATTGCTTAGTCGTACAGTTAACAAGGAGTACCTACTACCTAGTTTTGAGCAATTTGCGTGGAGCAATCAGGAGAAAACGACAGGAACAGGAGAGACAACTCGTGGATTTTGCACCACGGCAACCTACCGGTGCATACTGCTGTGTTTCTCCAACAGTTCTTGGCGAAATACAACACCGTTGTGATGCCGTAACCACCTTATTCTCCGGACATGACCCCTGTAACTTATTCTTATTTCAAAGGACCACGTTGTTCAATAATAGATAAGATAAAGGCAAAATCGCAAACCGTGCTCAGGACGATACCGAAAGAGACGTTTCTCTAAACTGGCATACGTGTATAATATCACTTTGAAGGAGATGGAATAAAAATTGAAGATTAAATAAATGCTTTCTGAGAAAATTAACAATTCCCGTTACTTTTTGATCAAACCTCGTATATTTGAAAATTTATTTTTTTTACTCATATCAGTGACAATTTCAGTATCATTAATTATGCATATTACACAATTAACTTCATAATTAATAAATTCAACCATATGATTTTGTAATTAAAATGTGCTGTTATTATTTTTACATAGTTTTCCCTAAGAAATGGATAAAACTAAGTAGAACCTGTAAATTTTTTGCAAATTAACTGGTGAACAACTGTTTTCAGTTTAATTCAATATCTGATGTTTCGTCAAGACCTCAAAATCCGGTAATTTACGCTGCGAGATAGTCTGCATAGTCAAGGTTAAATTCTAAAGCATCGATGTTACTTGTGGTGCAGTTGAGCGCAAAATGGGAACCTCAACGCTGGTTTTCCTTATAACTTTAGTATTAGCGAACAGTGTGAAAAAATCTGAAAGTTCGTGTGAAAGCGTAAACTATGAAGTTAAATGTGATTCAGTTAGAGATATCACCAGTGCGGTTATAGAAAAAATACCAGGTATAAACAAAGTGACTCGGCTGTATATCAAGTTCAGTCCTCATTTGATAATATTTCCAAGAGCATTTTCAGCAGCTGTTAATCTGGAGCGTGTTATTATCAGTTACAATAAAATTGACAGGATAAGCAGTGGCACTTTCAAGGATCTCCCGGTCAAATATATAAATTTAGGACACAACGGTATAAATAATATTTTTCCGGCGGCCTTTTCTAACCTAAAATTTCTCGAAAGTTTACGCGTTGATGGGAATAATTTAAAACAAATCCCATTGGGGGTGTTCATAAATCTACCAATGCAGGACCTAGCACTGTCCAAAAATAACATACCCGCAATAGAGAATATGGCATTAGAAAACTTACCGAACTTGAAGAAACTAAGGTTAGATAATAACAAGCTGGAGTCGATATTTGTCCACAGAATTTTAACTTATCCTGAACGTCTAGAACTCCTATGGCTTCACAACAACTCTTTGACCACAGTGTCAAATTACATGTTGCAAAAATTAACAAACCTAAAAATATTGAATTTGGGATTCAATTCAATCTCCCTCATTGAACCAAATTCTTTCGAGCAGACTCCAAAGCTGAATTATCTGGTTCTCACACACAATCATCTAAAGGAGATAGATGGCAGCATATTTCCCAACACTGGCATGCAGTTTCTGGAAAAGATGTATTTGGATAACAACAAGCTGATGTTCCTGTCATCCAATTTTCTCGTTGGTTTGAGAAAGTTGAAGAAAATCACGATCGTTGGGAATCCTTGGATATGTTCTTGTTTAAATACAGTTCAAAGACTTCTCGCGGAAAACAACATACAAGATATGTGCAATGAAGAGTATAACAGTGGAAGTAGACCGGTTTGTGTGAATGAGAACGTTGACGATACTGAATGTAGATATTCCTACAATGACAATTTGAGTGAAAGATTTGAGACTTACAAAAAGGATCATCCTCTGTACAGGCGCATAATATCATGTATCTTGTAAACACAGAGATAGTCCAGGCAAGTTAGACCAAAATCACCCAGAATACGGAGATTTTTTTCTGATGAACCGATCGAGTTGCGGTTTTCGGCATTGTCTTCGGAAAAATATCAGGAAAAAAGTCTATTTATTACACTTTGGGGCTGGATCGAAACTTCATTGCGGGTGCATAAACTGCATCTTGGATCAATTTTTCCAAATTTTCTAAAAATGGTAAAAATTGACTAAAAGTTGTAGAAATTTGTGTGCACGGGTTTTCGGGGTCGGAGATTCCGAATCTGACCCTGAAAAAATGCCTGACGGCCCTGGGGCCCCCCAGGGAGGCAAGGGGGGCCTTCTGTAAAACATCGAATAGCTGAGTAATTGCCTTCTAACTTTCCACTCGGGGGTTTTTGGGGTCGGGGATTTCGATTCTGACACTGAAAAGTAGCCCGACGCCCCTAGGGCCCGCCAGGGGTGCAAGGGGGGGCCTTCTGTAAAACATAGAATAGCTGAGTAATTGCCTTCTAAATTTCTACTCGGGGGTTTTCGAGGTCGGTGATTCCGAATCTGACACTGGAAAATATCCATTAATCTTAGCTTGTCTGTCACGGAGCACAATTGTCGTAGAATTGGAGAAACCCTGGACAATCCGTTCCCAAGAGACACATTTCGTTAAATCAAAGAAATATTCCTTAAAACCGAAGAATATTTCATGGATCATGGATTTTCAAAAGAATCTCTTGGGCCCGTGCGACTGCGGATAATGCATAACAATTAGGTGACAAAATCCGATTATCGACCCCCAAGTGGAAATTTAGAAGGCAATTACTCAGCTGTTCGATGTTTTACAGAAGCTCCCCCCCCTTTCCCCCCTGGGGAGCCCCAGGGCCGTCGGGCATATTCGGAATCTCCGACTCCGAAAACCCATGCACACAAACTTATAACTTCTATAACTTTTAGTCAATTTTTACCATTTTTAGAAAATTCGGAAAAATTGATGCACTCCAAGATACAGTTTATGCACCCGCAATGCAGTTTCGATCCAGCACCAAACTGTAATAGATAGACTTTTTTCCTGATATTTTTCCGAAGACAATGCGAGAAAGAATTTTCTGATTTATTGTCTAACTTGCCTGGTCTAAGAATAAAGTTTCGTTATTAAATTTCTTACTTTTATATAAATCTGAAGTGCTTTATTTTGTTACGATGCATCCAAATTTTAAATTTAATAAGTGTCTACCTACCAAATTACAAAATGTATAATAAACCATTCTCAATAAAGTTAATGGAAACTTTTTTTTTTTACTTTAGACGGTAAGCGCAACTTCAATTCTTTCAAAATTAAACTTGAAAGCTCAATGACATTGAAAAAAATATATTTCTTTTGCAAAAAACTGCTGATTTTGCTTTTATGTATGTATTTCTCTCCTGACACTAAAAGTATTTGTTTTTTGTTGTTTTTTTTAATACGTTGTCATGTTAATATCACAGTTAACATCGGAAAAATTTTGTAACATTCGTTAAAACTTTATTTTACAATAGGTATCATTACTTATAAAGCCACTTGTAACATTTTTGGAATTTATTTTGAATTTACTCCTAGAATAAACTAAGTAGATATAAACATGAAAAATTAGAAATTAATGCTCTGGATATACAGGGTGTTCGGAAATTAAGCGTCAAGACTTCAGGAGGTGATTCCTCACAAAAATTAGGGTCACAAAGTCCTATAACAATTTTTCGAAAACTCAATATTAACGGAGATACAGTGTGTCAAAAAATATTTTTTTTAGTTTTTCTTAGATACCTTTTTTATTTGTGATTTGATTGGTGAACACACCAATAATGTTTATTATGTAGATTTATTACACCATCATGCCCGAATCCCGCTTCATCCATGAAAAGAATTGAATAGATGAAATTTCTGTTGCCATTATGGAGATTTATAATTTTCCTGCAAAAATTCAGTTGTGCAATCGGATCTCTAGCGAGTAGCGCTTGGACCTTTTGATAGTGGAATGGATGCAGAAGTTGTTCCTGCAAAATTTCATGGACTGAGCTTTTGGGAATATTTTCCTGCGATGCAATTAACCTGACGCTTATCAGCGTATCAGGATTATTATCAACCACATCCAAAACACGAACTTCAGCCCTAGAAGTTCGAGTTCGTCGTGGCCGACCGACATCAAACTACTTCGTCTTAAAAGAGCCAAACTCACCTAATCTCTGATGGACAGTACTGAACAACTGCGGTCGTGGAATTCTTCTATTTGGAAATGCATCTCGATACAAACGTTTTGCTCTTGATGCATTTCCCGTAGCTAAGCCATAATAATAATGCATGTCGCGCAACTCCTCATTCGAATATTTATTATAATTATTATTGTTATTATTATTATTCATTTTATCAGTTTAAATCACGATACTTATTACACACAAATGATCACAACAGAATAATTCACATAAATATTATCTGTCAAAAGTAGCTAAGGCAACATTTAAGTTACTGTTTTCAAAGCCTCCTTTGTAAATCTTAAAAATCAGTTTAAAGATGTTTGAAGTCGTTTTTCTCAGAAACGGTTCATTTTATTGTATCACAATAAGAGATTCTTTTTTAAATAATTTTTGATACTCTTTAACATGGTGCTGTTCAAATTTATAAAGCGGTGAAAACAAAAAGTTGTGGGCCATGGATCGAAGATTAAGGTCAGGTTAGGCTCTTTGGCACTGGAATGTTTGCATCATATTTGGAACATAAATCTACAAGGGCACTAGTAATACATAGGAAAGACTTGGAAAAAATCAAATCACAAATAAAAAAATATTTTTTACGAAAGATTTTCTATATTTATTGTTTCAGGTTAGGTGTCATTTTGATCTCTGATACTTATTTAATGGCTTCAATGCGAGCGAAGCCGCGGGTAGAAGCTAGTGATGAATAAACTGAGGATATTGACAGTGACTTTTCAACCTCAAAGTGTCCTAAAGAAGCCCTGATAATTTCAGAACACTTCGATTTTTTTCCTTAGTGCCCAAAATGTTTAAATTTTTTGCTGAAAATGAATGTAATAAGTAATTGTTCACTTTTTATTCATTTTTAAGTTTTTTAACAATAATCCATATTCTCTTCATCAAAAAACGTTCATGATTCTAAAAAAAATGGAAAAAAATTTTTTTTCATAAATTATTTTTTTCAAAATTTTTTTAAACATATCCACAAGTTTCACAAATGTCAAAATAACTGACACTAAAAAATTTTAAACTGTAGATCTGAAAACTAGACACTTGATGCTTCAATTTCCTTTCTTTTTTTATTCTCTCGTACTATTTCCCTCCAAGTTACAGCTCTTTAAAACGCACCCAAAATTTTGGTATTTTTTTTAATATCCCTTAATTCCTGGGCCTAGTGTAGTCATGACATTTTATTTATTTTCTCATAAAATTTTGCTTACTACTAAATAATACAGAAATTACAAATATAACTAAAGACCTGAGGGAAAATTTTTGCATGCCTATCCCAAAACTGCACAAATATATTTATCATGATATTTCTAGTTAGATAAAAAACTTTTAAGATCATTTCCTTGGATGATAAAGGCGCAAGGGGTTAAATTTTGCCTAGTGGATAACATGCCGCTGCTCATAGTAACAAAAACAATCTAGTCTCTTCCTGTGACATAGACGCGTATGTAAACAAATCTACATTGAAGGAAATAGGAAGTTATTCATCCAATTTCACGATAAGCTGTGTTATGTTTTATTGCAATTAAAAAGGCACACATTCTAGCACAAACACAACTGCACTTTCAAATATTTGTTATCCTTGACTGTCTTTAGTTTTAACGTCGAGATAGTATTTTATTTCACATTTGTCTTGTCACGCTCCTGCATCACCGTAAAATATGTTACCACGTGGGGAATATGATAATACCGAAACATTTGTTATATGTAGCAGATCAGTTTCCTACCACGTTCCTTTTTTCTGATCAAACTAAGCATTATACTGTTTAAATTTGGTTTAACTGAATTATGTTTTTATCGTAGGCAAAGTCATGGGCGTAGAATGTGTTAATTATTTTGAGTTCGAAATTAGTTAGGTATAAAAACTTATATAAATGTGCATAATAAAATGCAGATAGTAGTAGGACGTTTAAAATAAAATTAATATACAGGAAAGACCAGATATTAGGGTAAAAAAATTCAGGTTTCTATGAATGCGCAACTTGCTCATATTTTTTTAAACGTCTGGAAATAATCTATAACTTTTTATAATCATGAAGTGAAAATTGGAAATCTCTTAGTGGTTGTTAGTTAATTCATTAGAGGTTGTTAATTAATTCATTTCAGTTTGGCAAATGTTTAAACGGATATTTACTGACGCTCTAATTCGTGACATCATTTATTGCGATTGAGAATCGAAATGAAAGAGACAGGATGGCACGACAGTATGAGCATAGTAAGTAACAAGAATCTAAACGCGGTGTTCTTTTATTCATTATTTCGATGTATTAGATTCTGTAGAGACAATCAAAGATTCAATTTTTAAATAAACCACTTATGGCTCTCCACATATGCGTTTCTTTCGATTAGGTTTCGTCTCGTTGGCAGGGGAATTGTAGACTAGGCGGTAACGACCGAGAAACTGGTTGTGTTATCGGTCGCACTAAATGACGTAACGTTGCGTTTTTGATCACGTGGCACATTTACTTTTTAACGTAATTTTAAATACCTATAATTAATTTCTAGCATTAAAGAAATTATTTTTTTATAATTTTACCACTGTTAGTTGTTGTCGGTTATAGACTAAAAGTTTATCCATTTCTATACGAGAAATTGAGATACAATGTTCTTTTTAAGTTCGGTGCTTCGACTACAGTGATATCAAAGAAATATGGTGACTTTAAAATAACACATCGCTACGTTATACAAAAGAAATCTGTTTTACTAAAATATTTTTCCTTATAACGACGCACAATAGGTACAACTGGCAACGCTGGTAGCGCATTAATATGCAAATTCCTAAAGCACTTATGCTGCCAGTGGCGTCGTACACGAGAATTAATATGCAGTATAAAAAATTAATTATAGCTATTTGGCTACAAAATATTAATTTTAGAAAAACTGACCTTCTCTTAAGTAACACCCTGTATGTATTGGCTGAATAATAATGTTAACTCGACTATTTGATTTGACAGTGCATATTGTATTAAGTACTTGAAAATTTGACCATTCCCTCAGTGTCCCATCCTAAAAATTATACCATACCTCATATCTTAGTTCAGCAGTCTTCAAACTTTTACGACTTGAGGAACGCGGCTTACATTTCGATTTTTTTGAGGAACCCCTGCACCTAAAAAAATTTTCGAACACATTTTTTACTGATTATATAATATATTTAGTTTTAAGTAAGAGTAGGTATAAAGTTTTTGAATTTTGCACTATCAATATTGTTACTTTCAAAATTTTGAATTTTTTACTGAGTCGCAGAACCTCCATCAGAGAGGTTGTGGGGAACCCTAGGGTTCCGCGGAACACAGTTTGAATACCGCTGTCCTAGTTCATGTGAATTTGAAAGGGCCTGCTATTATGATTACACTGATATTAATATTACAATGACTTTCATATCTGCCTAGATATGAAAGTCATATCTAGGCAAAATGAGTCCAGCTGGAGATTGAGTGGGGACATTTGGTTTTTTCATCTTCAGTACCATTCTACTTTTGTGTTTTTTAAAACCGTAACTGAAAAACTAAGGCTTCAAATCGAAATGTTTACCTATAGATATTAGAAGTTATTCTTAAATTGTTGAAAGCGCTTCTTCATTTTTGACATGTTGTATCACACCTTGAAAAAATTGTTTCAGTGTGAGAAAGTTGTTTCAATTAGATATATTTTTCATTCCTCAAAACAATTTAAATGTTTGGATGACCATTTTTTATAAAATTTAACAAGGATACTGAAAATCATCTGTGGTTAAGATGATACAAAATGTGCGCTTCTTTAATGATAAATTTTATGATATAAACAATTTCCTGGAAGCAGCAGGTTCGGTTTGACGATTTCTAGTTTGTAATCGTCATTCGTGAGTCATTTATTCCAAATATATTCAAAAAATTGAGGTAACATAACATAATTAAATACTCGTTTGTTTTAATAAATTATATTATCCACAATCTAGGCTAATCTTTACAATGTGTTGTTTTAGTGATAAATTATTTAGAGTTAGTATTCACAGGATGACAGATATGGCATTTTTTCAATTAGATTAAATATTAGAAGCAGTTTCTACCACTATTTCTTTGCATTTATCTGTGTACCAGATTAAAAAACTGACATCCTGTATATGTATCACAGTGACGACAATTTCTTGTGGTCAGTTTTTGTTCCGTTGTTTCCGACAAGCGTCTTTCCTTACGCTAGTCCGTGTACGTAACATATACATATATCAAAAATTCCGATTTTAATGACTAACATTTTTTTCAGGGAAAACGTATTGTGGGTGGTTAACCTTAGACGTACGTGTGGGCAAACGTTAGTCTGCGACATAACTCAAAGGTTGATGGCTTGCTGACTCCAGTAAAATACTAATACACTTTGCAAGTGGCACATGTTGTGACTTACAACGGATTTATTTATTTATTCGCCCATCGTGTTGTAGATAATGCCCGGCGACAATAGAAGTGTGGACTTCAGCTTCTTGCCGGTGATAACAGCGCTGGGTTCGACGACAAGGACATCACTGGAATTAATTGTTACAAGCGTTTGTCAGAGATATTTAATTGATAGACTTTAATGTATAAAAATAAAAGCGAAAACCAACTGAATTGGTTACAAATCACTGATTTAAAAAAAATGTTTCCATAAAACTATACAGGGTGTTTTCAAAAGAAGTGGCACAAATGCTACTGGTAAATCTACAGCTTAGATTAAAAAGGTTTTGCATAAAAATGTCCATAGTAAAAAGTTCATCCCTTAGGAGATAACAGCTTTTCAAAGTTTCCAGTAGAATGTGGAATAGAGGCTGTAGTTTGAAAACAAAAAAAGACAAATTTTTCACAAACTTTCTACTAATGCATGTGCAACTTCTCAATAATTTTTTTGAACTCTCTGGCCCTTAGAGGGGCTTGAAAAAAGCATCCCCTAAGTTATTTTTTGCTAAAACTTTTTCTTCTGATATTTTAAATTTGCCCCCCTCTCCTGGATTCCGGGATAACGGCGCTTACGCAATCCTAAGCACGCTAGATTTTTGTGAAGGTTAAAGATGTAACTGGAAATTTATTTCCAATAAATTATCCACACATTTTAGTTGTTCATAATATTAATGATAATTAAGCTTCTGAAAATATGCATGAAGTGATTCTAGTTTCAGGCAATTCCGGAAACATCTATGGTACTGAAAAAGCAACATGTGGTTTCCAATCATTATCTGATTTCTTCGACTTATATTTAAATAGTTTCCTTATAAATGGATTGCTAATATCCTTTAGTAGTATAGACAACATTATCGTGAGTCACAATGGGGTGTAAAAACCAAAGCAATTAACCAAATATTCCATATCATATACCTGAGTACCAAAATCATTCTTTAAAATGTTCAGAGAGACACTTTTTGTCTAATTTTTCTTTTACGATGATTTCTTAATTTTTTTAATACAGGAGGTTATATTATTAGAACTACGTTTACGTATACGTTTATTTTTCCCCCTACCTAAAAGAGGTCGGTTAAGAACACCTTAGAGTCTATTGTTTTTTTTTTGATAAATATTTTTCGTTTTTTTTTAGAAAACTCAGGTGTTTATCGCAACGTCATTTTATTTACTACAAAAAAATAGTTGTTGATAGCCTCTAAAATGCATAGTTTTTGTGAAAACTTAATTTTTTTGCAAAATTTATAGCTAAAGCAAATATTTACTAAAAAGTCAATGTCTACTGAAACAACCCTCCGAAGATAGGATACCGCAAAGCTAAATTCATAGGGCCTTTTCTCAGAAGGTGATGAGGATGGAGGTAAGTTGGTAAATCGTAAAAAATACATAAGTTGATTTGGTATTTAACATAAAACTTATCACCTTGTATATTTAAGTATAACGAAATATCTTAATTTTATTAATTCAGTATTTATATGGATAAATAATAAATGGTATCTTTGGTGAAGGCGAGTTATTTTTTTTACTTTTAATTTTAAAATTTTGAATTTTTAAATTACTCGTCAATTCTAAAATCTTTTTCTAGTTACAGTTTGAGGAAAGCAAGATAAATAGTAGTTTTACCACCGTCTATGTTTTCTAAAAGTTAGAGTTTATTGCATATCTTTGGTATCAAAGAACACTGACTTCGTTTGAAGATTTTTTTAGGATAAAATATTTTCTAATTGGATAATAGTAAAAAATATGTTTTTTTTAAATGTTGTGTCTATAAATTAAAAAAAAATAATCTAAAAATCTGCGTTTTGCTGATCTTTGAAGACAATAATTTACATAATTGTAATTGAAATTTTATATTGTATCTGGCGCATTCGGCACATTATAGGTAAAAATACGTATTTATTTAATAGAGAGAAATCTAGCCTGAATATCTTTGTTAGGCTAAAAAAATAGTGTTTAATACCTTTTCCTAAAACTTGTACATCTACATCCATGATACTACTCTAGTCTAGTAATAGGATCATAATCTACATCTATCTAAATTCCCACACAAATATTTGTCCATTTTATTTATTGTTTTAGTTTAGTTGGTTGAAGCCCCTAAGCTCACTATCCAAATTTTCCTTAATATTAGTTACTTTCACCAAAACAATTGTAGTAGTGTCTAGCACAAATAGGTTCTGTAGCAGATGAAGAATATGTTTGTTTTTTTTTGACATGTCATTGTTGTAATTCATTGTTAAATCTCAGTAGATTTGTTGTGTAACATTCTGAAATTTTACAATTTGTAGGTATAATCTTTGATCCCGGAAATGTGTTATTATTTAAAAATCTTGGTTATAAGTTCTAAAAAAACAAACAGTTACAACTTAACTAAGTATATTTATCTACACTCTACATATTTGCCTTGTTTTCAGTTGCAGTGCTGTTTTTACTAGATCATACTGAAGCTTTTGTTTGTAGCAACTCTTGAATCCATTAAGGAAAATCCAAAAAATATGGGTCTATTCCAACTGAATTAGCTTTTTGCCTTTATTTCGCAATTCAGCAGCAACCATGAACGCTAATGTTTTTCGCTTCTATAATTTCAAGTGACACATTTCTTACGAAACACAATTACTCGACCGATGCGTTTTTAGTAGCCGTTGTCTTTTTTAAGGTGTATGTAATTATATGGGTCTTTTATTATGCTCTGGTACAGACTGTGCGTTGATGGGTTCAACGGACTCCAAAATATAAAGGCCGGATAGGAGTCGGAAGGTATTAACGATAATCATACAAATGGTAGAGTACCATATGCGCGAGTACATGACAACTGAACATTTATGATGACGTATATCCAAGTGCAAAGGTAAACGATCGTAGGGCAGTTATAACTGTGGATGACTACATGGTAAACTACTACTAATTATTACAAATTCGTAATAATTTCCTTTACTGTTGTATACATCCAAAAAATATTTTTGAAAATACGTGAAGAACGTAGTAATATTTCCCACTTTAAAATTTACCAAAAATTAATTCACAACTACTGTTTACTGTTATTATAATTGCCATAAACGTCAAAATAATTATTGGAAACAAAATATCAATAATATGATGGCAACCTTGAATGCAAATATATCAAAACTGTCAAAAATAAGTGCCACATAATGTTATATACTTTTGTTCAGAAAAAAAATGTACATCTAAAAATGTGATAATTTACAGGATGTTCCATTAAAAAAATAAGTTGTATCTGTCATATCGACATTTGAATTGAATTGAATTGAATTTGAATTGTTTTTGTGTTGCTACAAACAGAATCTTCATAAAAAACACTACAACTTTTATTTCAACAAAATTTTAGTTAAGTGGGACACCTGTACATTAAATTGCATTCAAATCTGAAAAGTTTAAAGTATCAGTGTTAATTTTACCTTATTTTAAAGGTTTTTCAAATTCATAATTCAAATCATTTCAAATAATCTTGTTGAAGGTACAATCAAATGAAGACAACGTTCTTTGATACCAAAAATCTGGATATGCAGTTGATAATCTAACCTTAGACAAGATTCTTAACTGTTAATAATGTGGGAAACAACTATTCTAGCACCAATAGTTCGTAATGAATAGTTTTCAAAAATAAAAATTAAAAGTGATGATGTACACATTTTTAATTGAAAAAATACATAACTTACATATTCCAATTAATATTTCAAAGACATATTTCTATTCTTGTTGTTCTAATATCACCTTTTACAAAGATCAGTGCATAAATACAGGGTGTCCCGAAATGCATGCAACAAAATTTGGTCATAGATTCTTTAGACAAATTTAGGGGACCCGTATTTTTTATTTTTGCCAAGTGGCCCCCTCTTTCAGAATTACAACCCTCTGAAATCCGCCCCTTTTTTATATCTCAGAACCCTGTTGTACGAGAATCACTAAATTTGGTACACAGGGGTTTTACGTTTTTTGGCGAGGACAATTTTTCGTGGGCTCCCTTGTCTTTGGAGCCAAAAAAATTTGGTCGCATATTTAAATTTCTTAAAAATTATCAGTTCACTAGAAAGCTATTAAATTTAGAAACTTGTTGTCTCTGTATACTCTTTTTGGTAAAACGCAATGTTTTCGAGAAAAATGTCAAAATGTGATCGAATGCATATCGTGATTCGCCATTTTCCTCAAAAACATTGCGTTTTACGAAACAAGTATCAAGAGACAAAAAAGTTTCTAAATTCAATGGCTTTCTAGCTAACTAATAATTTAAAAAAAAAAAAATCAAATTTGCAACCAAATTTTTCTGGTTCCAAAGACAAGGGAACCCACGAAAAAGTGTCTTAAGGGGGTTTCTCGCCAAAAAGTGTAGCACTGTGAGATTCCACATGTCATAAAACCCCTGTGTACCAAATTTAGTGATTCTCGTACAACATGGTATTGAGATATAAAAAAGACTTCTTAGGGGCAGATTCCAGGGGGCTGTAACTCCGAAACAGGGGGTCAGTTGGCAAAAAGAAAAAATACGGGTCCCCTAAATTTCTCTTAAGAATTTAAGACCAAATTTTGTTGCATGAATTTCGGGACACCCTGTATAAGAATATTAGAGCTACGTAAAGTGCAAGAGCTAATAATAATAAAGTTACACATAAATGCATAAAAAATATAATATAATACATATTAGTGTAATTAGTGGAGTATATTACTAAAAAGGACAAGTATTGTTTACATAGAAAATTAATATATTAATATTATAGACACTTTTGACATTGCCTTTCAAATTCCATTGTTCTATTAATATTTTATTATTTTCATTCAGGAAGACCACTTTAAAAATCAAACCTCAACATGCAGAAATAGCTGAGATCTGTCCATCACGGCCATGTTATGTGTTGGTGTTTGTCAAAGGTAACTTTAGAATAAGAATAAAACATATTTCTTGGAAAGATTATACTATGTAATGAATTCAGTAGTTAGGTATGCGTTTTTCACTTAGTAATATTTAGATAATTTAAATTACTAGATAACATAAGTCAATGTGAATTAGAACATGTAACTCGTACATACTTTTTATAAATTAAACTCTATTTTAGTCTTTTATTATTGGTTTAAAGTATATTTTGTAATTTAAGTTGTTTAATTAATTTATTTATAAATAGTATTTTCATTAACTTCTTTCTTTTTTTTTGGACATGCTTAAACACGTTTGTGCATTTAACATGGATTTGGAATAAAATAAGTAAATAAAGTAAAAGAATAGGAACTAATAAGAAAGTATTTATTTTGATCAATGTTAGATTATTACTATACAATATTATCATAGCAAAGAAAACTATCATATTTAACTCACCTTAACTTAACACGTATATTAAAATGTGTTTCATTTGAAATTATGCACTATTTGGAAATAAAAATTGTATATAATATTTTTATTGGGGATTCACTTAACTATATGAAGATATTTTAAGTTTTTTATGTCCAAGTATACTGCTAATTATACAATGGAAATTATTTTTGTTTTTAGATGTATTTTATTCTACGTAATTGTAGGCCCCAAGAAAAATTGATATTATTAAATCATGACCTTGTATATCAGTTGATAACTTAATTTGATTAAAATAGAACGGAAGGATTATTTTTATAGCAATTAGGAAAACAATAATAACAACTGTTGTGTATGAATCTTCTCAATAGTGTTAATTTATGCAAATAAAAATGTTTAAATGAAAATATGTAGTAATGTTTGATAATTTATAATCATGGTTGGTAATTTATTACATGAGGAAACAGAAATAAAAGATAGGCGATTAAAACACTTAATTTATTATTTTTAAATATAATAATTCCATACAAATTTTAAGGCACTTTTGGCTTATTAAAATTCTATAATATACAATATATAATCATAGTCTGAACACATAATATTTTTATACAAATTAAAATATTATAAAAGGGAATCGAATGTAAAAATTGTCTTATATCGTTTCGTCTTGGAATTGTACGTATGGAACTTAATCTAAACTATAGCCTAGACATCACATATGTATTAACTTAATGATTGATAATTACATGCTACATGATGTAAAAACAAACAGAGCATTTTTTACACAATAATCATTTCAGATCTATCACAGAGAGTACGATTTCGCCGACCGTACTGTGCATGTTCCTTCGACAACGAAGGGGGCAAGACACGTTCTATATTATTGCATGCTCCGCTGAGGAGCAGAAGGCCATCTTGTGCGCTGCACTCGTGGCCAGCGGCGAAAGCGGTCTCCGAATTATTATTGCCTGTTAAATTTCAACCGTAGTGCGCAACGTTCTGGCAGTACTTATTACAATTTAGGAAATAAAAAGCGATAAAAACAGTTATGGAATGACATGTTTGAGCTATTGTACCCCTAAGACAGTAAATGATTTATCACAGCCGATCCAAGCGGCTGGTGGCCGGAAAACATTGATTGATTACAGTCTTTTCTGTCATCACAGAACTTTATAATTGGTCCTTTAATTAACATATACTTTTTTGGAATGGCGTCCCAATCGCGAGTTTAGGGTGCAGCAGGTAAATCGATAACAGAATTTGGTTACCTACCAAGCGTATACATGCGTGCACCTAGATATCTCAATACTTTTTCTAAGTCTTTTAAATGAATTGTTCGAGAAGGCACGCGTCGTTTGTTGATTCGTTCGAAATGCTCGTTAGACTGTCTCTTTTCCCTCCAGCTTCTTCGACAGGTCTGAGATCACTTCCTTGAAGATGAGAGGGTCGATGTTTTTACCTAGTTGATAGAGGACGAACCAGTCTCCTATTTCGCACTTGTTGGCAATAGTTTCTACTTGATCGGAGGCGGCAATGCGGCATTTGGCTCTGAGCAGGTAGAGACGGAGTTTAGGGCCCATGATAACGCAGAAACGGTAGATGAGGGAGATGCCTGACAACACGCTGAGTAGGACGAACCAGAACCACAGGAACACGTAAATTTTTTCGTTGACGATATTTAGGGGCAGCACGCAGAGCCCGTCGAACTTCTGCACCGACCCAGAAGGACCGTATTTGTGGAAGGTGCATTTCGTTACTTTAGGAAACACCCTGGCCATCGGATCCTCGCGCTCTTCCGGTTCCAGTTCCGTGAATTTGAGTACATCGCTGCCGTATGTACTAAATTCCCCGTCCAGGAAGAAGTCCATAAAGAAAATTTGACCTACCACGTTAACGAAATTCAATACCTCGCATATGAAGAACCGGAAGGCGTAGAAATTTTGCATGTGCAGATTAACCGTGAAATAATCTACCAGCAGCTTCTTGCGGTCCTTCTTGCAGTCTTCGCTCACGATGGGGCAGTTGAGGTCAAGGACCAGCATCCTGATGCGGCCACCCTCCCACGTCTTCCACAGGTAGCGTGGCACGTAGAACAACATGGCTTGGAAGAACAGGACGAAACACACCCACTGGTAGTACTTATGGTACTTTACCTCGTCCTTGCCGTCCACATGGCTGGCCACCCCCGGTTGGGCGATGTCCTGGCCGACGCGCCCCGTCAACCGGTTGGGTATCGTGAACGTGGAGTAGATCCAACAGTACGTGTCCATGACATTTAGGGGGATATCGTCCACGATGCAGTCGATGGGGTCTCCTATGTACTGCCTGCTCGTCACCAGCAAAGAGAAAGCTATCAGAATAATCACCGTAGCTTTGTAATGCAGGCGGAATATGTTGTTGTCGATGCATACCGCATCGATTTTGAGCAGCCCCTTGACGGAGCCGAACACATCAAACATCGTTCCCTGTTAAGCTCGGCACGCACTGTCAAATTCACTCACTAAATGTTTAATTAATCAGTTAATTGTCCGTGGCAGTTCGGGCCTAATTTCGTCTACCGTGTATTTAACTGTGCGCTCGAAGCGAACTACGGCCTGGCAGAGGATCGTGGACGCTCACAGTCTCGGAATAGGCAAGGGTGGGGGCCTTGCGGTAACCCCCATTGGATGGGTCTCCCTCTCGTTCGGCGTAATAGCCTCCACGACGAGCCTGTTTGCTTGCGTGGAAGGCAGTTTAGAGAACTGATTGTCGATACGTCTCAGCTGAGCTTGGTTAGACGGAGATGGAGTGGTTACTGTACCGCTGCACGCGAGGAAGAAGACGGCGCTAAGACGTTTTTACGAAGTTTGTCACTTTGTCTCTTCTTACAGAAGACACCCACGCCTTATTAACGAGTCGATGATCAGCTGAAGTCGACAATGAAAATTTAAAACTAGTTGCTGGTTTATTCCGTGGTGGGAATGGAATTTAAAAACACAGAAATTAACTTGGTATTAAAAGAATAGAACCAATAATGCCCCATGCCACAACAAAGACACGTATTTCAGATCAAGAGCGGGTGTCAACAATAAATCAAATTTGCGATCTGAAAGAAATACCCGGTGCACCAAAATTTCGTCACATATTCTTAAGACAAATTTAGGGGATGTGTATTTTTTATTTTTGCAAAGTGGCCCTCTCTTTCGGAGTTACAGCCCCCTGAAATCCGCCCTTAGGAGTAGTCTTTTGGTCACATATTTGAATTTCTTAAAAATTATTATTCCGGCAAAATTTGATGCCATTTTTCTCGAAAACATTGCGGTTTACGAAAAAATATCAAGGGAAAAAAAGTTACTAAATTCAATGGCTTTCTAGCGAACTAATAATTTTTAAGAAATTCAAATATGCGACCAAATTTTTTTGGCTCCAAAGAGAAGAGGGTCCACGAAAAAAGTGTCTTAAAGGGGTTCCCCTCTAAAAAGCGCAGCACTGTAAGATTTCGCATGTTATAAAACCCCTGTGTACCAAATTTAGTGATTCTCGTACAACAGGGTACTGAGATATAAAAAAAAAATATTCTTTTAGGGGCGGATTTCAGGGAGCTGTAACTCAGAAAGAAGGGACCACTTGGCAAAAATAAAAAATACGTGTTCCTTAAATTTGTCTTAAGAATCTGTGACAAAATTTTGTTCCATGAATTTCGGGATATATATTAAATTAATATTGCTTTTCGGAAATATAAGTCAAATTTGTATGTCTTTTTAATGGAATACCCTGTATATTCCGTATCTTAGACTTGAAAAAACTAGAAATGGGTCGGGCTTCTGGGGAATAAAATTTTTTAACGCATTACCAGTAGAGGTAAGAAATTTAAATTTCAGATTTTTAAAATTTAGAATAAAACAGTTTCTGTTGAGAAATGCATTTTATAGCTCCCAAGAATTTTTAGATCACAGTTTGTCTACTATTTGATGTTTTATTTTGGATCACAATTTGTCCTTTATTTGATGTTTTGTTTATTTATTTTTTTAATTATTATCAGTATTTGTATTATGTATATGCGTCTAGTTATTAGCCTGCTGCTTTTACTTTATTTGACCCTGTTATGACCTGTGAATGTTTAGTACGTAGATTTTACTGTTTTATTATTTTAATTATTTTATATTGGTTCTGTGGTGGTTCTGTACGCGATATTTTGGTTCTCCTTTTGTTCCTATTTTGTTAATCTGCCTGTTTGTTTTCTTTTCTTTTCCTCAATTCTGACTTGTCTAAATACTTTTGTATGATTAACACCAATAAACAATGTCTAATGTCTATATTTGTCGATTTTTTTTTAATTTGCTTGAATAATTTGTATAATATCTTGGTTTATTTACTGATCTCCCACTATGGACAAAGCCAAGACTACAAATTTACTCAACAAATCAATATTACATTAAGCAATAAAATGTGTACTATAAAAAGTGTTTTATAATAATCCCGTTGTGTTCTAGAGAAAGGACATGTTTTTTAAATATTTTTTTTTATAATTGCATGGTCCGCAAGAATGTCTAGTTGCCCCCTCTTTACGGGGGATTCTAAAAGAAAAAGTAACGAAGAACGATCTAATAATTTATATTACTTAAGGGTGAAAAATTAAAAGAAGTTAGTACTATCGGTGAGTTGGATAACAAGGCATTCACTATACAGGGTGTCTGCGAAAGGTTGAGGTTCAAAATTATTGAGAAATTTCAAAATAAAATTCAAACATTCGCTCTATCTTTGAAGCCAGCAACATTTGCTTAAGGCTTATTTGGTTCAATCGACTTATTTTGGCCACCAGTATCTCTAGTTTCGAGATTTACCAACCTTTCGCGAACACTCTGTATAAAAAGAATTGCTTGGATTATATGTCCTTTATTTAAGAATAGGATTATAAATTATCTTTTAAAATAATATATTATTTCTTAATACAGAATTTGCCTAACGGTTTGTTTAGTAAATTTAACAGCGGAAAACGTAACCACGTTCCATGACAATCTCAACTATTTGCAGGATTCAACATTACAAAGCAACGCTAAATATTAGATATCGTGACTAAAACAATAGATTAATTACTTTACCTCGAATTTTCGGAAAGTAAGATACGTAGTGACTGGCGAAAATTAATGTGTTTGTAAATGGATAATGAATCATTGGACCTACAACGTTTTTTTAGGGCATGATTTTTTACGACATTCAGAACTTTAAAGATAAAAAATTCGATTGAAATTTGTGACATACAGGGTTAAGATAAGGGTGGCAGACATTGATATCCCAAAAAGTGTTGCACATGTATTTTCGAAATATATTTTTTTACGTAATCAACCGATAGATACAAACAATGGGATAGAGCTTAATGGCAGGTTTGTCCCTTTTCGATCTACAGGGTGTCAAAGCTGAAATTTTTTTTCGATTTCTTATATATAATAATATCTTGAATGTCTTTGAACTTATTTAATTCTTGAAAGTTTATATGCCTAGGTTTTCTAATTACGAGAATGATAACAATCTTGCTATTAGTTCTAGGGGGCGCTACTTGTAGTGTTCTGTCAGAGTAACTGAAAATTTTATTATGCTTACGTCTAATTTACGAATTACAAAAGATTCTCAAAGTGACTGCCATTGATTTCAATACACTTTTTTATTCTCTCTTTAAAATTCTATCTGACTTTGAATAGAGTTCTTTGTTGTTCTCTGATAGTGTCAGCAGATTCTTGTATTTCTGCTCATAGCTGTTCTCGAGTAAGTATCGTTCCCTAGAACCGATAGCAAAATAGTTATCATTTTCGTAATTACCACCTCAGAAAACATAAGCATGTAAACTTTGAAGACAATCGGTTCAAAGGTGCTCAAGATAATTTAAAAAATCGAAAAAATTTTTCAACTTTAACACCCTGTAGATCGAGAGCGACATTCGGATAAGACATGTTTAAGGCTTAATGGTTCTATTTTGGAGTCAGCAACCTGCTATTAACCTCTGTCGCATTATTAATGAATCACCCTGTATACACGACAGAATTAATTTTTCTCCGTAGTACTTAATATCTGTAGGAAAATTTTGCGAAAAATAAGAAAACACTTGTTAGTATCTATCGGCTGATTATGAAACATATGCACAATCCTTTTCGAGATCTCTATGTGGTTAAAAAATTATATTGGTTCCACACTTCATTATAAACGTATGGTCATCAATAATGTCGTCATATTAATTTTCGCTAACCACTGATAAGGCGGAATAATGTTTTCAGCCTTTGGAAATTCTGAAATGTAATTTCATAAGAATCAAGCTTTCCCAGAACTCTCTTGTTTTCTGAAAGACACTGCGACAAAGCACACGTAGTGATGAAGGATTTTCACCTGATCTGTAAAGTGGATAAACCCGTTACTTGTAACGGGAACTTGGAATATTTCAAAATACATCGGAATTCCATTCTCGTAAATGCTAGATTTTCAAGGAATCGGTATCTTATCTCTGTCAGAGATAAATCGGTGATTTCGTCTGTATATGATCGTACAAATGCAAAGAAAATAAAAAATATTCAAGCTGTTTGAAGATAACCCGAGAGTTAAAAATCTGAAAATGCTAAGAACAAATTTGGTTTAAGTTATTTAATATAGCAGTACTGAGATAAAACGAAGATTTAAAAAAAAATTAAAAAAGGGTTATATAAATTTCCAAAATAGAGATCCTAAAACGTTTTAAAATAAAATGACATTTTTTTTATGTTTTAAAAATGTATGTTGGTAGTTTCACAGAATTTTATTGGTAATTCGTGCATTTAATATCCATAAATCCCGCTAGTTGGTCTGCATTTTAATTGCCATTGCCGTAGATATGGGGAAATATCTACTTCTTTTTAAATATTTATACATATTTTAGTATCATAGATTTTGGAGCAATTTCCATAATACTGATTCCGCTTCCTGTTTATTTTACAATAACTACAAAAAAAAAATGGGAATAGAAATAACTAAATCTAAACAGGCCGATATACAAAAAATAATATTAAATAAGTACGAATTAAACACCATAATATACAGGGTGTCTTACCACGAACTCCAACGATGGATATCTGGGAACTGCTTGAAGGATTTTTTTGAAATTGTGGTGGTTTTTCTTGACCACCTTGTATAAAAGCTGGAAAATTTTCATATCAAATCCGATAAATTAAGTCTTTCTCTACAAAATGTCCAATTCGCATAAAAAAACAAACCTGTGTTTTCGGGAAAATTAAATTTTCCTGACAGTCTGTGTCTGTCAATTTTTGACTAAAAATCAAATTATATCGGAAACGGTCAATCCTAAGTATGGAGTGTGCTATATGTTTTCAACTTAAAAATAAATGCTTCTTCCAAAAATTCAATAATACACAAAGGGTTCCATTTAAAATAAGAATGTTGGTATCGACTTCCGGTATAACCGGAAGTACGATGACCTTGAGAATATTTTAGCTTGGTAGGCCTCACGGCCCGTATCACGCCATCACAATTTCAAAAAAATTGCTCAAGCGGTTTCCCATATATCCATCGATGGAGTTCGTGGTGGGACACTGTATATAACCACACACACTTTACAAGTCATGGCACAGATATATTTAAAAAAAAACGCCAAAAATCTTTGAATGTCATATTTAACGAGCTAATGATATTAGGGGCAACAACTACTCCTTGAACTATATGCCCCGACTAGCAGCATCAGCATACGGACTGGCTTCGAACTTATTAGTTATAAGTCTTTCCGATATCAATTGAAGAACCAATAGATTGGCAGTATGTTCCAGGTTCGGTCGCTGACGCAGCAACTCGGCATTTGAAAAACTTGTTCCCATATTTATTTAGCCATACCCATATACAGGTCTGGTCGAACTAAACGTGGAGGTGGTAGAAATGTATACGCCCAGTTGAAGAATGCGAGCGCGGGCAACAAAGTTGTATTGGGCTATTGGGAAATAAATGTCAGCAGTTGACAAGTGGTTAATAAATTGCCCAGCAGTGCAGTGCAGCAATGCGGAATTTGGTGTGATGTAGGTAATTTTAATTTATTATAGGCACCTTCTATCAATCATTCATATTACAATTGCGAAAGGGAGAAATAAGAGGGATATTTTGTTTACTAATATTATCACAACATGGCATTTTGGAGACGTTTTGAAACGGAACAAAACGAAATTTACCACCAATATAATAAAATTGTTTGAGGACATACATAATTAAAATATGTTGTTGGCCAAATGAACATATAATAGAAATTTTCTACACATTATACACAAATTATTATAATTTTTTACCTTTAGCAGAAATTTTTTTTTAAAGACGCCTATGATACTCATTAAATTATATTGCCAGGCGTTTTTTTGCACGTTCAACTGACTTCGGAAAGACTATACCACCAATACGCCATAGGTGAGACGATCAGAGTTCAAAATTTTCTCTTATTATTTACTTATTTATTCGTGCTATTTTTATTAATCTATGTTTCCGCATTTTTATGTTTAGTGTATGTTTATTTCTTATTATTTTTCTATATTAAGTTCTTTCATATATAGTTTTTTTAAGTTAACCTGCTAATTAAAATTCTTTTGAAAAACTGTACTTCTTGTAAAATGAAAATGCAATCATTATTATTATTGTAAAGGTACGAAAATTTTACAATAGTTTTTCTTTTTGCAAATATGTCCCTTTAAGGGATAAATATTTAAACAATAAAAATTATTTTTGTTTTAATTTATTATGCTCTTCGTTATTACGGTTTACATAATTTTTTTTGCTTATTTGAATTTGGTGAATGTCACTTTAAAGTTTATGTAATTCCTCTTGGGAGACACATTTTCACTATATTTAATAAAAATATATGTAGTATTTGCAGGATAAAGCTGATACTAGGTATCACTAAATATTTTATCAAATGTGGTTTATTGTTTTCTTTAGTCAAATTGAAATATTAGATGAAGACACTTTCATAATGTTCGTGGTCTTTGGCTGTTAGTTTCATAAGTTTCCTAATTGCAAAATGTCAACTACTTTTTAATTAAGTATAAAAACGATATATTTTCTGTAAATAATTCTATTTAAAATGTATATCAAATAATTGTTTATTTAATTGATTAAGTGCACTGTTGCAATTATACATATATTCTTAACGCAAGTTAGTGTAGAAAAAAAATTGTAAGTTACTACATTCATAATTACAATTTTACTAATATCTCTGTTCCAAATTATTTTTAAATAAGTTTAGTAATCATTTACTAAATTATTATTTTAAACACATCAAATTATTTTTAGTAGACTCTTCCTGTAATCTGAGAAAATGTTATTAATCAATTTTGCAACGAAATACATGTCCTCAATTAGTGCAAAGTAAACATTTACCCAGGGGAAGGAAGATTTATTACCTGTATTTACAACTTAGGTAGGTACCTACCTATTATTATCAAACTACCTGTTGTTTTCAATGTTGGATACTATTAAAGAATTCCTTTAAAACTTACAAGTATAGGAGCATTATACCGTAGCTATGTTTTGAAATGGAAATTATGTACTAGTATAAAAAATAATAACAGATAAAAATGTTCCATTTACTTTTGAAATTAGTTTTTAAATGTATACTAGCTTTATGGCTGGCGTTTATATAGAACAAATCGCACTTTTAGTAAGACAGTGACGGAACATGAAAATTCATCTCAACCATAAAAATGTTCAAATTCAAGGATTCCTTTTATTTTGTCGCAATGATTTTATTTACACCAACGACTACATGAATTGGGTTTCCTCCAGCTATACAGGGCGTTGCACACGTCAAATTGTACCTGATGTTATTGTGGTTAATTTAATCAACTACGTGGAAGGCATATTTTGGATTTTAAAAAACAATTACTCAAAAATGGCTTATTTTTATAATAAACTGAAGGCATACTTTTCCTCAGAAACACCAATTGGAACTAAATGCAAGTATCGAATTTCCAAAATATTCAGTTGTCTCCAAATTTTGGGGTCCTTAGTGACGGTATCTCCTATCGTCTCCGCCACTGGCTTGCAAATTTGTGCATCAGCTCAGTATTTTTTTAACGTAATTAGTCGATTTTCATTTTTTTTGTTTCTCGAAAACGAAGCGTTCTACGATCTATTTATATATTTTTTTCTTTTTTTTTCTTATTTTGTATCTTCCTAGTGCATTTGTTCATCTTCATCACCTATTCTTTTCTTTAACCATTTTCATCCTCTCTTCATTCTTTTATCTTTTTTTTTTGTTCGACTGACAAAGAAGAACTGGTTATACTTAACATTTTTACTTTTTGAGATAATATTAGACCAGGAAAGGAAACATTTTGAAATTTATTACTTATTGGGCGTTATTTTATTGTTGGAAAGTCTTGGGAATGATAATACAAAAGGCGTCTCATCAAATGGGCCAAGAAAAAAGTATAGCGTCATTGTTTTTTTATTAACAAATAGGTCAAAAATTCGTCATTTTTCATTCTACGCGTTACTGTAAAAAAACTATTAATCTTAGCAAAAAAGTTTAACAGACGATTTTGATCTAGAGAAACTCATCTTTAAAATGAGACTTTATAAGTTAACATTACTTTATAAACAAAAAAGTTATTGCAAAATAACTTTTTAAATAATTGATAAAATCTTACCAAACTTTCCCAAAATGTGAGTTTTATATCCTTAAGAGATCTGCAAAAGGTGGGCTCAATAGTCTGATATATGACTATAATCCTGTAAAAGCATTTTGCCATGTAAATATGTAAAACTATAAGTTTAATTAAAAAATTCTAACTTCGAGTCATAATTCCTTTAACATAACATTTGGATGTTTTTTTAAACACCATTAAAAGACCAACAAACTTCTGCTTTCGCCAGACATAATAACTGGCATAACTCTATTATTAAATTTTAATAGATGGGCCTGTTCCTGTTAATAAGATTATACGTAGGTATCTATCAGCTTCAAAAGTTAACACCCTCACCCTGTACAAAAGCGTTAATTTCCGACTATGGGATCGTAGCTCTCTTTAAGATAAAGCATTACGAAGAGCTCGTTGAGCATTTTTTGAAACACCGAACGGTAGCCACGGTGCGAGCACAAATTCTGGTTATTATCGTCGAAGAATTTTGCGGCCCGAGATCGAGGCAGGCGCTGTGAGAAAGCGGACCTTGAGGTGGCTAGTCACTTTATAGTAACCCCGTAGGAATGCAGTTCTATCAATCCGAGTAGCTTTTGTCTGTCGAAGTGTTGAGTCATTGGCTCATTGGGTATATTGTCGGAGAGACCTGTGCACTGCTTTGCAGGACCATACTAGCCCTGTGTGCTAGGATTTTTTAAAACCATATTAACGCGAATGACAATTGGATATAAATTTACGGTGGAACAACTTTTCCTCCAGAATAATATTTAGATAGTATTTCTTTTGTTTACTACAGAAAGCATGTGTATTAAGATAGAGATTAGAAAAAAAAACAGTGCTTATTCAATATTACAGAGGTCTTGATATTGACGACCCTGATTCTTCGCAGAGTTGCCAATATAACATAAACTAGAACTCAGTTACTTACTAATTTTTTAAATCATTTGACAACGATCTTGTGGATTCGTGGTAGATTCTCGTGTCTGAAATAGTAAAGTAATCTCATTTTAGGTGATGTTTTCTGTTTGTTTACTTTTAAATAAATTGTGAAATATTATAGGGAATTATCACTTAAAGAATTTCTTGTGTGTAAAATTAAAAATAAAATAATACTCTTTGAATTAATTTTGTAACAAGTAAAAATGTAAGTTTAATTATAAGTATTTTAATTTTTACTAAATATTAAATATTTGGTCGGAATAAAAGAACAATCTAACGTATTTTGTTTTAAAGAGAAAAATAAAAGTTAATAAATAATAGTAAGTCATTAGATCCTATAATATTCAATTTGAAATAAATAAAAAATATAATAAAATTTGAAGTTATCAGTGAGGTACTGATTTTTGGGAATTATCTTCGTTAAATTACAACTACTGGTATATTTTGCATCTATATATTTTGTAAAAAATATACAGGGTGTTTATTAACTATTTGTACAAGCTTCAAAGCTTTGACTAAAAAAAATTATATTTTTGTATTTTAATTTATCCAATTTAAAGATGTTGTTTTCATATGATCTTACTACTATAATTGTTAATTTAAATATTTCAAAACGTTGCCAAATAAATTTTTCTAATTCATACCCGTTTCTTCTTTATTGCTCTGATAATAATATAATTTTTTCAGAGATTTTCACCGTGCTGTTGATTCCTTAATTCATATTCGTTATGGCCCAAGAATGATCATGGTACAAAGAATACACAAGGTATGGACAAAAACATTGTAAACACTACATTTCTATGAAACAGCTTCGTTGTAATATAACTAAATTGCGAGATAAAATTTTCTAGTCTATTTAGGTATTGGATTTACATTATTTTGTAAAGTAAGTAAATTACAGGTAATCTTATAAAACAAACCATTTTGCTGACTGTTACTAATAAGTCCAGAGGACAAATGCATTTATTTTTATAGTTCCAAATAATTTTTCTGTTCCTTCCTTGCAGTTGTGTACTTAAGTATCTTAAGATTATATTTAATTTAAATATGTATGTTAAGAACAATAATTAACCGATGCAAGTTTTTCCCTTGTATTATTTATAATTTTTCCAATATTCATTATTCGTCCATACCAGAAAAACCATCGCCTATTTGTTTTCAAAAACAGTAATGGAAAATATTATGCGACAACATAAATGTTGGTAATAAGAAACCTTACACAGAAAATGGTAAGTACAAATACTGTAATATATTTCACTTATGCTTCAAATGTTGTCGTTGAGTGTCATAACTGCAGAGTATTTTAATTTCTTGCGACAATGTTACAGCTTCGATATAAACTCGCTTTAGTAAGTAACTAGATATACAGGGTGTTAAAAAAAGAGTGTAAAATATTTAAGGAGGTAATAGTATTTACAAAAATAAGCAGAAAAGTCTCAATAAACATGGGTCTGCAAAGTAACGGTTGCGGAGATATGGAATGTTTTATGTTTTTAGCCCCTTTTTTATTTTGCAAAAACGTTGTGTATTTTCTTATAATGGTTGGTTGATGTTTAGTGAAATAAACAGTACGTATTTGACAGTTGTTCTCAGTGCACAAGTTTTCTTTCGCTGGTTACTCTAACACAGAATTAACAGACATGCATTTCATGTATGGTCGTGCTAATGGGAACGCCACTGAGGCACGACGTCTTTATGTTGACGCTTTTCCAAATCGCCAGATTCCTTCACAATGCATGTTTGGAAGAATTCGCCAAAGATTGCGTGATACCGGTTCCTTGAGCAAACAGTGCCATTTGTCCGGAAGACCAAGGTTGGTATCCACTCCTATAGCAGAAGAAGAAATTCTAACACTGGTAGAGCAGAATCCAGGTACGAGTGTGCGGAGAATATCGGCCGAGGTAGGAATTAGTGGTCCTCTTGTTTGAAGAATCCTTCACGAGCAACTGCTTTATCCATACCATGTGCCTTAAATCCAATAAATGATCATCAAACACGTTTGGTTTTTTGCCGCTGGTTTCTACATCATGATGCTGAAGACCCTCGTTTTCTTGCAAACATTCTTTTTACTGATGAGGCCGGGTTCACAAGAAATGGAGTGTTTAATTTTCACAATACGCATATTTGGGCCGACGAAAATCCTCATGTTCTAATACTCGTAGAATCTGGACATCAGACACGTTTTTCATTAAACATTTGGATGGGTATTGTAGGTGACAGGTTTCTAGGTCCTGTTGTTTTACCAAACCGATTAACAGGCGCTGCATACCTCAACTTTCTGCAGAACACACTGTATGAGTTTTTGGAAGACATTCCTTTGAATCAGAGGCAACAAATGTGGTTCCAGCATGATGGTGCTCCAGCTCATTTTTCCCTGACCGTTAGAGAGCATTTACACCAAGCTTTTCCACATAGATTTCTTTGTTTGGGGATATTTGAAGACATTAGTGTATGGTACTCCTGTAAATAGCCTGGAAGAGCTGCAGCTACGGATTAATCAAAAGTGTCAAGAAATCCAAACCAAGGAGGGTGTTTTCGAAAGAGTTCGAATATCGTTGAGACGAAGATGTCGTGCCTGCTTGGAAATGGACGGAGGGCACTTTGAACATCTTCTGTAACTTTGTTTTTTGTTTGTTAAAAGCTTCCTTTGTCGGTGGACAATTTCACGTTTGATTGCCATGGCATCGGTTTAGACTGCTTGACATTACACAGTGACATATGATTCCATTCTTCAGAAGAAACTTTAAAACTGGGGATTAAGTCCTCTGGCCGGTATTTATATTTGCTAAGTCTCTTGATACGTCTCTAGAAACGTCATGAGCAACCAGCTCGAAATTTTTCATTGCATACCCACAAATTAGAGACATAAAATGTAAAGTTATTACGTTACATATTAAAACCTTATCAATAATCCTTTTAACGTAAACAAATTTGCTTTTGGAATAACAAGATTAATAATTTGAAATACTTGGTTGACATAAACAATAAAGAAAATCAGTTTTGCTATATATGTATATGTCCTTCTTGTTTGCTTAATGAAATATCGAAAACAAGAAATTAGACAGGAGTGGGCAAATGAGACGTCAATATTTGATTAAGTACAGTTGTGAGACAGATGATCTACAAAGATGTGCCAGTTTCTCTTATTGATAAAACCTGATTTTTTATTCGAAGAAGCGAGAATATTAATTCATTTGAACGCAGAAACCCACTTTAAGCAGAAGTGTTTTCTTAAATTTCAAGTGATATAGAAATTTTTTATTTAAGATGAGAACTATTGTAAAGATTATTAATATCTAACATGTCATTTGAAGTTCGGAATTTCGCAAACATCCATGATGGCTACATCGATATATAATTATAAATAAATTTGATGAACAATAAGTTATTGTTTGGTAATACTTATTTGGAACGTCAACAGATAAATTACTAAATATTTTAAAGATTCTTCTGCGTAGTACATGAACTTGTTTCTATACATAGTTCCATATTTATTATGTTTGTTTCGCTATGGAAATTACCTGTTTGGTATAAAATATAAGCAAGTAATTTAAATTTAGGGGATATAGGTAGTCAAAATGAGCTAGGACGCTTCTGTTCCTTCGTCAGATGCGCTTTTCCTTCTTCATCTTGTTAGAGACTGTTGAAGTTTTGAACGTGTTTGAGTTATATTAAAAGAAATTGGCAAAGGTAATGAAGAAGAAATGCAATGGATATCTCGAGAACTTTTCTTCATTTTAGTACCGTTACTAAGAAAAAACTTGTTCTGTTCTAAATCTTACTCTAAATATTGATCATAAAAGTAAGTTTTTAGTGTTCATAATAATCTATTTACTTTAAAGCTTTCGAACGATAAAAAATTTGGACCTGTTACTCGTAATTTCATATTATTCCTATTCCGAGCAATGGTAAACTACAATAGCGAAAGCAGATTTCCATTTTTGTGGGAAGTTGTAAAGTTCGCCTTCATTAAACTTTTTCGGCACAATTCTACCTTAAATAGCGTGTCTGAATAACCGCTTGCTCATTCGACAGCTCCAGTTTTTATTTTTGCTTTCACTCTCTCGGCATTTATTAACTGACGTTTTTATGAGGTACACGACTTTGTAGTATTTTGTTACTACTGAACTATATGTTCCCGCTGTCACTGACATTTAAAGGCATTTCAGATAAAATTAAATGCGTTTTTCTATAAATCGGACTTATTTTGGACTGGTTTACCTTCAACATGATTTTAAGGATGCAGCAAAACAAACCAAATAAAACAGTATCTCTTATTTACTTTATTTCTTAATAATTGCTTTTATGAATGGAATATTTCCTTCTAAAAATAGTAAAAAATAGACCACACGTTGAAGTTAAATGGTTCAACGACTCTTTAAAAACTATTCACCTGCTTACAGAATCCTTGGGTATCTGTTATTGGTTTTAAATGCACCATAAAATATATTTATATATAGTTAGCTATATTTAAAATGTAAATACTGTATTAAAATTGTTATATAATCATACAATTAAACATATATTTAAATTGCTAACAAACACTTAAGGCATTATTATTCGTTTTTCATTTGTTAAATCATGTATATTTACCCTATTTATAAAGAAAATTTAGGAAAAATTTTATCGAAATGGTAGTATGGCGGCAGTAAGGTGTGACACATACAGGTATCATGTTTTACCATGATGAAGAGAAAATATGTTTTCTTTTAGAAAAATATAATTTTTGACTCATTAACATGAAAGATTGGCAGTCAGTTTAAGAGACACCATTTGTAACAATATTTATGCAAAACATAATTTATAAAAAAGTGTTAAAGATTAAATAAACTGATTAAAATTCAGTAAAAACATTTATTGTTTGTTGGCAATGGATATTATGAAATGCAATGTCATAAGAATTACGAAAATATCACATTATTACAATAGGCGGAAAACATTCTGTACAATATCCTCAGTTTTGAAATATTCAGCCTGCTTACAAGTAAACGCATTGTGGTTTTATTACGCCATTTACTGAACTGCTAAGTAAATCCCATTAAAAACAAATTTGTCACAAAAATTTCGCAATTCAACTTGAATATACAATAAATTAGCAATAACCCGCAGTGTTTATTCACGAAATTAACGACGATCTCTCCAATATTGGCGAGTAAAATATTCGTCTTATTCATAATTTTATTATTTGCCCATGCAATTGTCTTTTTGGTAAATATTGCCTTAAGTTGTTTAAAAATCGTAAAACTATTCGGAGAAATATAATCACTAAACAAATCTTACACGTAAATTGCAATTTGATACCTACAAGCTATTTGTAAAAAATAATATTATTGGAAATAGTGAACCTTGTTCTGGCGTTTGGGGTCTTATAAATAACTTGACAATGAAATACGGGAAAGTAGATATAAATATTTCACGGACAAATACTTTTGATACTCTCTTTCATGTAAAAACTACTTTTCAAGTTTCTTTTTTACAATTTGAAGTAGTAAGTATAGTATATTTTCATTAATATTGACCACCCTATATATGAAAGTGAAATGTTTCCGGATGTTAATAGGAATTTTTTTGTTAATTTGTAATAGAATGGACAATCAAAGTGCAGCGGAGCATTTTAGTCACACCCTGTATAATCATTTGTTTGTAGAACAGCTTGTAACACCTGAAGAAATAGTGTGTACCATAATTTACAGTTGTTTTTGAATGAAGCGAGTTATTGGATTGGAACCTTTCATATCAAGCTGTAGGTCAATTCACAGGTCAACAAGAGTCAAGAAGCAGACACACTAATATGCATACCCGAGGGATTTTGGTGCGCTGAATCCGAATCTGGCAGCAGAATTGCTCTATCACGTCAGGTTTTTGAGATATCCTAACCTAAAAGTGCAAAAACACTGTTTTTCGTCATATTTGAGGTTATGTAGTAATGCCATCTATTTTTTTTAAATACATATAATTTAAAAGTACAAGGCTTCCTCTTTCGAATGCCGTTGAGTTTGCTCAAATATCAATTTTTTTCAGGTTTATCAGTTTCTTAATATGCGAAAATCTACTAAGGATCCCTTAGACGACAAACGTTGATTGCAGTTCAGAAACTTCATACTCAGAAACCTTCAATACATACGAACTCAAACTCACAAACTCCAAATCCACAAACCCACAAAAGCCAATCCCACAAAACCCGAACCTACAAACTCCAAGCTTACAAACCCCAAACCCCAGGCCCACCAACTCCAAATCCACAAACCGTATGGGTATGAAGTTTCTGAATTGCAATCGACTGCTTGATGTCTAAGGGATCCTTAGTAGATTTTCGCTTATTAAGAAGCTGAGAAACTTAAAAATTTCAACATGCGATATCTCAACGAAAAAAAAAGATATTTGAGCAAACTCAACTGCATTCGAAGGAGGGAGCCTTGTACTTTCAGATTTAATATATTAGTTTTTTGAAAAAGAATAGAGTGCAGAAAACAGTGTTTTTTCTTTACTTACTATTCGTGACTTACTTTATCTATCATTTGAGGTCTCAAAACAAAACGATTAAATAATAGGTAAGGCAGCGTGACAGCTGAAAGTCCAGGTTTATTAAAAATGGAGAATACGAAAGAACAACGCGCGTTCATTTTTGGGCAATATTTTAAAAATAATGAAGGTTTGGAAGATTCAGTTCGCAATTTTCGCAACAAAAATTCAGGGAGACTGGCCGTCTTTCAGGTCATTCAACATTCTTCGAAAGTGCGGTTGGTCAGGCAATAACAGTTAATGGTGCTCGCTGTTGCGACATGATAATCCAATTTTTTGTGTCTAAATTGCACGATACGGATATAGACGACATGTGGTTTCAACAAGACCGCGCCACATGCCATACAGCCTGACAAACACTTCAATTACTGCATGAGTCATTTTCTGGTCGTGTAATTTCTCGTTTTGGTGATCAGAATTGCCGCCCAGATTATGCGATTTAATGCCGTTGGACTTTTTCCTTTGTATTCTTTTAAGTCTTAGGTTTCCACGACCACCCACGTCTTGAAGGAATATTGAGCGCTGTATCCACGAAATTCAGACGCATTTATGTATTTATCTTGAGAAATGTTTCATGTTAGTTATTCTTTGTCAAATAAGGAATACGAAGAAAAAAATAGTAATAATAATGCATTTTGTTATGCAAACTCATTTGGATTCACAAAATTAAGAAACAAGCACATAAAAACAAGCCTGTCTTAAATGTGTAAAGCGTTACTAACAAAATTAAAAAGAAACGATTTCAATTGTTGATAAAACTGTTAAACGTGTTTGTACCATATTGTTATCTTTATTAGATCATCTCTAGAAATGTGTAATTGTTAAAAATGTAAATAAATTTCTCAAAATATACGAAACATACTGAAACATGTGTTACACCTTTAAATATTAAACCAATACGGTTTGATAAATAGTAAATTGGTGATAAAACTACAATATTTTTAAGAAAAGGGTTATTCCCAAATATTGAAATGAATGAAAGTTATTGTACAATTGCTTCCTATATTTATGATTTTAGCATCTACGTTTTTTATACAATCGAATTAGATCAATGACTATTTACTGAAGAAACACAAAAACAGTTTATTGTAACAATTATATTTGTTTTGTTTACTTCTACGTCGCTTTGTCAACAGTAAGATAGATATATCGAAAATACCACTGAGATGTTAAGTGGTAAATACTGTGATAACGATTTTGGAATATTCCTCTCTTGGTTGTGTTCCACAAAACCATTTTCTCAGCCACTTGTCTAGCCAAAATATGAGACTGAGAAACTATTAAATATAAAATACATTATTGCTTTATTATAACAGCTAAAACTTCACTAATTTTATGATTTTATACCAGTTAATACAGGAATTTCAAAACTAACAAGATTTGGCTCTCACTGAGCATAATTTTTTTATTTGATTTGGTATTTTTGACATAATAGAAAGAATAATTTTAAATAAAACAATTGTTCCTCTTCAACTTTTATACAAACAATAAACGGACTTTCTAGAAATGAACCTGGCATCCAAGTTTACAAAAACGTGTCACAAAATGCAGTAAGTACATAATCATTATCTTAATTTTCGTGTTCCTTAATCTTCTAACACAAATATTTGATTATCCAAATATAACACCCCGATACATAAGAAAGTACATTCGAGAGCATTACAAATATACGTCTTTAAAAAGTCAACAAGCTCTGGCAGCCAGAGAAAGTCTTTGACATCATAAAAGTACATTAACGTAACGCAAGATAAAAAGAGCTACATGGGCTGAAATAATTTTTATTGTAGTTTAGATTCCTGGAATCTGTAATAGAGATGATAACGTGCGGACCGTACCCAAGGAGCGGAATGTGCCCTGGTTAAAGAACTGACACGATTTTTTTCTTATCTATTGTTGTGTTTATAAAATGTAACAATAATTGTGTCAATTAACCTTTTTATCGACGATATTGTTTACAATGTACATATTTGATTTGTGAATATGCCATTAGAAATGAGAATTTGAAAAGCGAGATAAGAAGTTCTTTAGCAAAATGTGTCTACCAAGTTTGTACAATTTTAATGGATTTAAAAAAGAAAGCTTATCATACAGACCGTTTCCTTTGTCTTTTTTCTTCCAAATTAACCAGAAGCTTTTAAAAATTTTAAATTTGTAAAGGAAGATAATAGTAAATGTATTTTTTGACCACTTACCCTCACTTTTTTACTACTTGAACATTGATATTATTTGCGCTATATCTATAGCTAGTGAGAATCAAATAAGATTAATAGTGCGTTTTGAAAGTAGGATTAAAAACTAATAAATAATATATGCAATCTAATAAATAAGGATTATCATAGTATTTCTTCTAAATGCACATATTATGTAGCATTAAACAGATATAATTATTTTTTATAATCTGTAAATCTGATAATTTTGTTGTGAGCTATCAGGGAAATGTAAGACGTATACTGTAATATCTACTCAGCATATCTATTTCTGTAGACGAAATATAATCAATATTGAAATCTCGTAATACATACAGGGTGTCCGGTAAGTACCTCCTAATCTCTCGGGAGTGTATAGGGGAGGTCAAAATAAAACTAGTCCTTCCTATAATTTTTTTTCCTAATGTGCCCCCTAACGGAGTTATGGGGGGTCAAAGGGGTACCTAGAAATTAACGTTTAGGGTTATAACTTTGAAACCACCCTGTATATTTTAATAAAATTTTCGTACGTTGTATTACACATGGAGCTCTACGATTTGATGCTAAAATCAACTTTTTGCTATTATCAGGTGTCCAGAAACGGACTGGCCCTATCACAATTTTTCTCAAAATTTTGACAGAAGTAATTTTATCAAACTGAAAATATTATTATTAGATACTCTGAAGGTTTTTCTTTAAAAATGGTACTCTTTATTTATTTCGAAAAAATGAACGGTTTGCGAGATAAATCGGTTTTGAAAAAAATTGGTAACAAAAACAACAATTAAAATTTATTTTTTTTACATATTATTTCATGCATTTAATTTCTTTAACTTTATCAAGTCCAGAAATCTTTGAACGGGTTGGCTATACTTTATGAGCAAGTAGTGACCAATTAAAAATAACATTTGAAAAATAACTTACTTACAAGACATGCAACAAAGAACATTCAACAATGAACAAAGGTACCTAAATGTTACTTCGGTAGATGTTCAAAATGAGCACCCCGTACTTCAATGCACTTTCTAATCCTACGAATGTTTTCCCGGTGCACTTGAAATAATATTCCGTGATTATTGCGGAGATGGTCACAGTTCTGTGTTAGCCTCAGCAGAAGTTCCTCTCTACTATTTACGGGTGTTGAATAAACGTTATTTTTTAAATGACCCCACAGAAAAAAGTCTAATGGGTTTAGGTCGGGCGACCTAGGTGGCCATAATACAGGTCCGCCTCGACCTATCCATCGATCACCAAAAACATTCGTCAGATGTTGACGTACTAAACGATCAAAGTGGGGTGGTGCACCGTCATGCATGTACCACATTTCAGTTCTTATTTGAAGGGGCACTTCTTCTAACAAAATATTTAGATTTTCCTCTAAAAATTGCAAATAAAGAGCACCATTAAGTCTTTGCTCCAGAATAAATGGACCAATCAAATGATTCCCGATAATGCCAGCCCACACATTCACCATAAACCTTTGTTGGTAGCGAGTTTGAACTAAAGCGTGAGGGTTTTCTTCATCCCAGACATGTAGATTATGCGAATTAATTATGCCGTCTCTTGTAAAACCTGCTTCATCGGTGAACAAAATAGATGTACCAAAATTATGATTCCGAATATGATGCTGTAAAAACCAATTGGCGTATTGAAGTCTTTTTGGATAATCATCTGGAGACATAGCATGTACTTTTTGGATGTGGTACGGGTAAAGCAATTGTTCTTTCAGAGTTTCATGTACAGCCCATTTTGTAACATTGTTTTGCGCCGCAAGCTTCCTTATGCTATTTGAAGGATTATTAGCAACGTCTTCCAATATTTGTTCCTCTACATGAGGGTCTCGTACTCTCCTCGGGGCTCCTGCTCCACCACGGCGTGGCAAAAAGCTTCCTAAATAAAGGATTCGGAAGAAATTAGTTTCACTAACGTTTTTCACTATTTTTTTTTACCTGTTTCTCTTAAACTACGATCAACTCTTTCAAAAGTTTTTGGACTCGGCAAATGTCGACCCGGAAACCTTTCCTCATAAAGTCTTCTTGCCTCCACGGAGTTGCATAATGCTTCCCCATAAATTAGGTGCATATCAGCATATTCTGCACAGGAATATTCTTCCATTTTTAAATGTTATTTCTAACGGCTTAAAACGAATACCACAATAAAATTGAATTTTTATTCTGTCACGCGCCTTTGACAAGTACTTTAAAATCAACAGGGTCTAACAACGAAAACAATAGAAAAGAACTCCATGGAGACAAGAGCAATAATAATTTGTAGATGTATTTTGGTCATAGATGTTGATTTTACAAGAAACGGCATTATTCATTCCCTTAATTCACCACCAGTAAATGTTTATGGTGAATCTGTAGGCTGGCACTAGCGGGAATGATTTTATTGTAAAAAAATAAATTTTAATTGTTGTTGTTTTTGTTACCAATTTTTTTCAAAACCGATTTATCTCGCAAACCGTTCATTTTTTCGAAATAAATAAAGAATACCATTTTTAAAGAAAAACCTTCAGAGTATCTAATAATAATATTTTCAGTTTGATAAAATTACTTCTGTCAAAATTTTGAGAAAAATGTTTGACGTTCAACGTTATTAGAAGCGTGTTAACACAATAAACTACGCGGTATCTGTTTTGATTTGGGTGAATCGTATATCCACGGAGGTTTTTGGCTTTTTGGCTCTCAAATATCACTAGAAATAAAAAATTTTCTATGCGCATAAAAAAAAACGTGGGCTTAACTTTTGGCGGCACAATATGGTTAAAAAATTGGAAAAATATCATACTTTTGGAAAAAAATGTTTGTAATTAAATTTTTTACTAAACGTGACTAGTTACAAATCGAATGAATCATGATTATTATGGTAAAAATCGAAAAAATCGCAAAAATGGGGTTAAAAAAAATACTTTTTAGGGAATTTTTGGGGTATTTGAATTGGGTATAAGACCTTTATACTTGGCTCAAGAAAACTTCATGTTATGTAGAATCTTCATACCAAATTTCATCAAAATCGGTTCGATAGATTTTGCATAATAATTTTGCAATCCAGATTTTGAAAAAAAAAATTGCAAATTTTCAAAATTCTGCACAGCAAAAACCAAGGCCCTTAGATACTTGAAAATTTAATCACATATAGAAGAGGACTCTCAAGCTTTCAAACTTCTTTTGAAAAATTCCAATCCGTCAATTAGGAGAGCTCTGGCGCTTGTCTAAATATTGGTCGAATTTTTGTACTTATAAACAATTAAAATAACTGAATATTCAATCAAATCAATTTTTTTAAAGCAGGTTTTAAAAGTTCTTGGAAAGACGCTTCTTTAAAAAAAAACAGATCGATTGATCAATTAGTTACGTAGTTATAGCCGATACAATTTCGAGCAGGCCGAAGCGGCCGCGTTCTCTGCTTCCCCCGCCACCACCACCCGTACGATTTTATTGAATTTCTCGCATAAATAACTTTAAACACGTTTTAAAGTAGGTTGCCAATGAAGAAAAGTATTGTAATCTTAGACCTGGTAAGTACTGGGAATACCAAAGGTATTTTCGAAAAATTAGCCCGGATGTCCCAGTACATTTAGTGTAGAAGACGGTTAACTTTGATCGGCTATAACTACGTAACTAATTGATCAATCGATCTGTTTTTTTTTAAAGAAGCGTCTTTCCAAGAACTTTTAAAACCTGCTTTAAAAAATTTGATTTGATTGAATATTCACAAAGTTATTCTAATTGTTTATAAGTACAAAAATTCGACCAATATTTAAACAAGCGCCAGAGCTCTCCTAATTGACGGATTGGAATTTTTCAAAAGAAGTTTGAAAGCTTGAGAGTCCTCTTCTATATGTGATTAAATTTTCAAGTATCTAAGGGCCTTGGTTTTTGCTGTGCAAATTTTGAAAATTTGCAATTTTTTTTTTCAAAATCTGGATTGCAAAATTATTATGCAAAATCTATCGAACCGATTTTGATAAAATTTGGTGTGAAGATTCTACATAACATGAAGTTTTCTTGAGCCAAGTATAAAGGTCCTATACCCAATTTAAATACCCCCAAAAAATTCCCTAAGAAGTATTATTTTTTAACTCCATTTTTGCAATTTTTTCGATTTTTACCATAATAATCATGATTCATTCGATATGTAACTAGTCATGTTTTGTAAAAAATTTAATTACAAAAATTTTTTTCCTCTTCCATTTTCACCTAAAATCAACTCTTGATAAGATACATAATTAAATAGGAAGAAAACTATGCCATTTTTCCAATTTTTTTAACATATTGTGCCGCCAAAAGTTAAGCCCACGTTTTTTATGCGCATAGAAAAATTTTAATTTCTAGTGATATTTGAAAGCAAACAAGCCAAAAATCTCCGTGGATATACGATTCACCCAAATATGGCTTTTTGAAACAGATACCGTCTGGACTACAAATCAAAAATGTTTCTTTACTATAATGAAGACAAATACAATTTAATAAAATGTTTTAATCTAAGTAATGAATATGAGTCAAGTAAAATTAACATAATAATATTTCATATAAAATGATTCAATTTCAATGTATCCACAGAAGTCACGACCAAGCCAGAGAATTTCCTAAAAATTTAAATTAACTTGAAGTGTTTCCGGAAAAATGGATTTGCAGTAGTCAGTGTTTATCTTAAAAATTCATTATTTTACTATGTTCTTTATTTTACATGATTTAGTGTAACTACAAAATTTTTCCATTTTGTATTTGAGTAATAGAGTTCATAATGTTGCTTACAACAGTTATAGATTTAGTGATTTTTGGGCAGTGTAGGGAGTACCGCAGGGCTCTAATCTGTGTCCACTTCTGTTTTTGCTTTTTATAAATGACTTGTGTTCTATTGTTGATTGTCACTATTTGATGTTTGCTAGCTGATGATCTTAAAATTTACTCTAAAATTGAAACCGTATCTGACTGCATCCAGAATCAATTGAACAGAATTGAACATTGGTATCAGATTAACAATCTCAGCATGAATGTATCAAAGTGTAAGGTTACTCGTATAGGTCATACGCGGAAAAGCATTTGTGTCTTTTTGTTATACGTTTAATTCAAGTACTTTACAGTGATGTGAAATCATTAAAGACGTAGGGTCATAGGGGACATTTTCAGCTCACATTGAAAGTATACAATCGTCAGTAAGTAAAATGTTTGGATTTATATCAGGAACTGTAATACCTTTAATAATTCTAAAACACTTTATTTCTCTTATGTTAGATCTAAGCTGGAATATCGCAGTATAGTATGGTCACCTATTTACAATGTACACAAGTTCATTTTAAAACGTGTGGTATTTATCCTGATAGGGCTACAATCACCAGTTGCTTAGGAATGAATTTAATATACTTGAACTTCGCAGAATGCAGCAAAGTCAGAAATTCCTCTATTTGCTGACACACACAATGGAATTGATTCACCATATTTGTTGCAGAAATTCATACAGCCTTCTACTTTTCACTTACACCTGCTAATTCAGATTTATTGAATAAATCACCTTTTATAATATATTGCATAACTTTAATATGATTTCTGGTACATGTGATAATAACTTCGATGGGTTAAATCTCATATTGGTTAGATTTGCAGTAGCCGTAAGTGTTTTACATCTGTATTATACTAATTGCTTTTGTTCTTTGCATTATAACCTGATGTTATATTCTTGTATGTAACTACATTTAATTATGTCTTGTATTGTTTACTTATCTATCTTTATGTACTCTAGTGTAGTAATATTGTCCTGTAATTGGAGTAATCTGTTGGGCAATGAAACTAAATAAATAAATAAATAAATAATTTTAGGTACAAATGGAACCATTCGCTGACCCGCTCGAGCTTGCGATATTACACCGCCTGATATTTTTGGTTGTGGGACTACTTAAACTCGTACAAGAAATCATCATCTAGAGCGCTGATCCATGTGCAAGTATTTCTAATTTAACCAGCTTTATATATATTTCCGTTTCCGAACTTTCCTTGGTAAGCATCCTTAAGGTTGTCGTTTTATATTCAAGAAATCACACTTTAGTAAGACGATGATATAACAAGTAAATCCATCCAGGAAGTGACGAAGCGTAATGCTAAACTAGAACTAGAACTTTAATTTATCGCATTGAAAGATCTCGGAGAACATATAAACATCAGAAAATGTACCTTCCCTGTTTAGACCAGCAAATTTGTAAAGATGCTCAAAAATTGTGATTAATACATGTATTAATGGTTTCCTAAAAGCATTATGCAGGGTATGATTGTGTTTATAGTACCATTCGTGATTTTCTGTATGTTTAACAGGCATGCAAAAGGTAAAAATATGATTTTTTTTTCCTTATTTTGAACGTATCGTCAGCCCCGAAGAAAACTTGTACAATTGGTACAATGAAGAGATGTTGTCTCTAACTTGCTACGATTTTCCAAAATGACAAAAAATTGCGCAATAAACGCCAATCTTAAGTGAATATAAAAATAACTTTAAAACTATTCGTTACGCAAAACTGTCTATCTTTTCTCAGAAGTAGTATTTTAAGTACGCATATTAAATACATGTCAAAATCATTGACGAAAAGTTGATATTTTTAGATGTATTCTCCATCGTTATTTATGACCTCAATAAGTTTCTCGATGCCTCTTCTGTAGAAATTCGTCGATTCTTACTTCATTGTTGCTATTAAAAGAAACACCGCGTAAGTAGTTTGATAAAGAGAGGAAGATGTGAAAATCAGAAGGCGCGATATAGAGAAAGTAAAGCGGATGGGGCAGAATTTCCCAATTCAACTCCCGAATGGCCGTATTGGTCATATTGGCAATATGTGTTGCGTATCGTCATGTTGCAAAAGAACGTCGCCATAGTTGTTGATCATAGAGGTCTGCGACGGTTTGATTGTTTGGTGAGAGTTTGTAATAAAGAATCCCTTTCCAATCCCACCAAACGCAGAACATTGTCTTCCGTGGAAGAAATTCTGGTCTTTATCGCAGATTTGCTTGTTTGTATTTGCAGCTTAATCATTCTTTTCGCTGTTTTTGAACTCTTTCCATCGAATGCAGGTGGTTCACTACTGTTTTGTAATCACATTCCATCTCCTGAGTCAATTCCCTTGTTGATTGTCTTGGATTTTCATGAAGGAGTCGATTCAGTTGCCCTTCGTCAAATTCAACAACAAATGTAAACAAATATCTTACCAAATTAGAGGGCGCTAGTGTCCCATATGTACCGAAATAGTAGAGGAAATACAAAGAAAGCGGTAGTTTGAATTAAAAATCAATCATGCCGTTTTTGTGATGTGTTAAAAATTTCAAAATAAATAACGTAGGCTACTTTGAATTAGATAAACAAATCAATAAATAATGAAAATATGTAGGTATACAATGAACACTAGCGACCCTAGCGGTAAAACTATAAGTAATTTCTACTATTACATTTGAGGGTTGCTTTCGCTGTACAGCAAGAATAAAATGCTCTCTCATCGGTAATAATAAAGTATTTTATTGTATATAAAAAGACGTGTTGACGGGGTGAGTGTTCGTTGGAGAGTCCCTGTGTGTGGAGTCGGTCTTGGTAGCTTGGTAGTCGCTAGCAGAAGTCCCTGGTCCTTGGCGCCACTCTGCCGGGGTCGTCTTCCGGGAACCCCGTGGTGCGTCCGGCGGCGTTCTTGAAGTAATGCTTATTGATACACATTGATAAATTTTGTCAATTTTCCCGTATGAGTTCGTGCTCCTGGAGCACGTGTCTATTCTCCCTGGATGGACTGTTCATTCATCGCATCATCACCATATACGCCATACATTTTCCGAGTAGCTTGAGCGTTTTCTCCGTCTCGGTTAAAAACAGAAAAAGCAAATGCCGAAAATTATCAATTTTATCAACTTGACATTCGTATTTCTAAGATAGAAAATACCATAATTCTTCTGGGTTAGAAATGCTATTGGGGGTGAAATGTTCTAATATAATTTTGAGGTTTTCAATAGTATTGACTTTTTGGATTTCCTCCACGGGTTGACTTATTTGCAAAGCAACTTATTGTAAGTGAATTTTTATTTCTAATTAAATGAATCAGTTTACCAAGTTCCACCAATTTACGGTACATATCCTCAAAGACATTTTAAGATTTGTTTTTTATTATTTTCAATACCCTTCATTTTTGAAACAACCAATGTTCATATAAATTTTTTTGCTTCAAATATTTTTATCTACCACCTGGCGAAGTTTCCCGATCCCCATCCGGTACTACCTTCTGTAGTTTCAATAGTTCTTGATAAAAAACGGTTTCATCTAACCTTTGAAGGAAAAATTGTTACTTTTATTTGCTTTGACGATATGAATCAACCCTGAATATTGACTGTCACACTCTAACATTAAATAAATGAGTGATTTTCATATACATACACTGTACATAGACATTAGAACGTCCAGCAATAGCTCAGATGAGCTAATTTACTTAAAACCCTAGAAAACCATTATCGTTATTAGAAGGTGCAATTTTAAATTTGCATAGGTTAACGTCGACCCACGATTTTGCACGTTGCGTAGAAAAAATCGTTGATACTCAAACGTGGGCGACTAATTGTAGCCGACTAGAACGGCCACACACGTGACACAATCCAGAGATGAGAAATAACGATTAATTAAAGTAACTGTGACCCTCGGTGTCGATTTCAATTTTCGGGTTATAGGTTAACGACTCAATAGCGCACGTCAAAGGAAAATAAATAAGATATCTGACGTCGTTTCAATAAAATGTACGTATAATATCAAACATTGAAGAAAGAAAAATTGTTTAATGTTTGATTGTAGTTCATTACGCTCCACTGGAATCATTTGATATTTGTACTATTTCCTGTAATCATAATTTCTGATACACTGCACTGATTCATGATCCTAATTCTGTTACTATTAGTGTTACTTAAATTATTTCTTGGTATCTGTGACAAGTTGTAAATGTTGATTGCTACTCATAAAAGGATTTATGATTGTTTGAATTACCAGTTTTTAAAAAAAAACTGACGAAACAAGCAAATTTGTTAATTGGAAAAAACTGGTTCAGATTGCAGAGTCCAGTTTAAACAACAATCCCGTGCTCTTTTTTCGAACATAGAACAACTTTTACCGCATAACAAAAATTTAAAATAACTGAGAATAGAAATCGGTCAAATTCGAGATATTCCTTCTATACCCAAAATCTAAAAAAGTTACGCAGATTTCTGGACAAAGCAGGCGAAACCTATATTAGTTTTTTTATCTTTCACTATAACCTTAAATCCCAATCCCAATCAAAAGTGTGCAAACACTTTACTGTAAGATCTATATACATTTTTTCATATACTTCTCTCGATTTTTTCTTTGGCAGCAGTTAAAGTTCAATATTAGTGAAATAAAATAAACTACGTACTTAACTTTCCACTATATTAGTGGACGATTATATTAAATGAATACAACTTGTTTCGCTGATTTTATTAAGAGACTTTTAAAAAATTTGCATATGTAAATCCATTGCCGGCACGTGATCACAGAGACGACAAATTTTGTCTGGGTTCGAACAACAACTTTCCATTTCGTTTTTATTAAACAAACGACTGTACTTCTCGAATTTAATTTCTAGCGGTTTTAGGTGACTTAGCATTTGAAGCAATTTACTTATTTAATCTATAAATATTAACAACGAATTTTATCCTTGCTTTGGTCAATAATCATTGCTAAATTATTTAAACATATGATAGATTAGTTTTCTAATTTAAGCGGAGTAAACTGTATTAAAAATATTGAAAATATTAAGTCCCGAATGATATATGGCTCGAGATAACCCCATTCGTTGTAGAATTCCGCCGTCTAGAAATACTTTTGTCAAGACTTTAAGTTGTTAATTCTTTTTATCGCCACTGTAAAGTAGCGCACGGGTACACAGATTAGGTGCGATGGAATTTGAAATACAGATTTATTGTTCGATGTATCGTTTAAAAAAGTTGTTTCGATTTGTTAATGAATGGGAATAAAGGTTGTTTTTAATTTGACGAAATTATTTTTAATTTGCTAGTTGTAGTTAATTATTCGTTCTTATACTGAATATGTTTCCGTTTTAACGTGTAAAACGCATCTTATAATGGTTAAGTGATCGTCACCTCTCGGTGCATAATCGGTTATGATCGTTGTTAAGTTATATTCATAGTCTTGTGATAATAATCATATGTCAGACCCGAGAGCGAAGTGCGCCGACTCAATAAGAAACCTGGCTATTCCAGCCGCTGATTTAGGGTTCGCCGCACGAGCTCATCCCTTCTAAGATTTCAGTAGCATGCTATGCATGAAGCAGAACGGTACTCAACTATCTTATACAGTCCACTTTTATTGTCCATACATGTTCAATCATTGTCAAAATAAACACACAAAACCACAACGTCTTTATTATCTTTACTCAAGAAGAGAAAATACAACAATCGTAAAATTTCCGACAGTCCGCTGTGCATCGACTTACACACGTCTAGTTTGATGAAAATGGACAGTATATGCACATGTTTTGTGGGATACATGATCATATCGCGTTGTGTGAAATGGAAAATTATTATGTAAGTATCTAACTGTTTTATGGCTTGTAATTGTTTTGTTTTTTCAAATGTAAATCTTGTCTAAATCTTAAAAATTATTATTTTGTAGGTCCTATTAGAAATCGCTGATGTTAAGTTTTACATAAGATGGAGGAACAGAAGGTTAACGGTGACAAAGAAGAGCATGGGTATAAAGTCAATCAACCAGAGGAAATAAAATTATATGGAAAGAAGCTCAACCTTTCTGGGGATGCTTCATTCTTAAGGTGGAAGAGTTATAGTGCAAATTCTCATGTAATACAAGAAAATACGGGTGCATCGTTGCTAAGAAAATAAACTGGACAGTTTTGGGAGCGATTTGTCATCATTTTTAATGCTTAAAAGTATGTTTTATGTATGTTTACATTAGAACCTTAGCTTGTAATTACAGTTATCCAATAAAATTTCTGAAAACTTAATGACATATGTTTTTAACTCATACAGAGTATACAACAGTTTAATACATTTATTATTATAAAACTTATAACCAGTACTAGATGTTCTAATAACGATATGGAACACTTTAATAACAGTTATTGCTATTATTTCGTAAAGGGTATAAAAAACGTTGTATACTAGTTATACAATAATTTAATAAAGAATAAGGTTTATAGTCACTATACAACTGTGCTAGCAATACGCGTTTTATATCCAATATTCACCTGTTTAACTGTCACATATAGTATACAATGGTCTTATAATGGTATATAGAATTCTGATAAAGAATAAAACGCATTTCTTTCAGTGTTTTATTTTATAAACCCAAACCACTCAGTACAAAAGTTATGTGACGCAGTAGTGCAGATCTTTTTAAGTTTTTCCAATGGATTATTGGAAATCTTGCCTTACTAGCTACGGACTAGCCAAAGAAGAAACTCCATACCGTTGTCATATATCTGGCAGGCACCTAGTTTAAGAACACCAAGAAAATCAAGAAAATTTTTCAGAAAAATCTAATAAAGATGAGTTAAAAAAATTGTAGAAAACTATTAAGTAAAAAGAGTCGGTGATTAAGCAGTGGAGAAATTATTAACTGCTAGGAATAAAAGTTATCTCGCCCACTTGTGATTCTAGTCTACTACTTTTGCTCAATCCTTACTTCACTTCTATTGTGGGAATTTATCTCTAACATAAATATGATCTTCGGATAGCATGCACATTACCAGTTCAACTTCTCCAGACTGTACACCGATGGAATGTTTAGTTCCACCATTGACCTCGCAGTCATTTTTGACACTGTTTGCATTGTGATTTTTATCTGGCTTAGACATCTCGGCCTCCTAGGCAAGCTCGGAAATGAGTAAGCCTTCTCTGTCGACCGCGAGGAGGCACTCTTCGCGGACGGGGATGGCGACGGAGGAGCGGTGACGCCGCTGGAAGAGGTGACATTCCAATCTACCGTTCGCTGAACTGTCGTTAAAATCCAAGAGCCACTGGATTTTTACATCCATGAGAGTTGCGGCTACCCAGACCGAGTCGAATGCAAATCCATTCTTCTACTCTTTAGACCAGTGGAGAATTAATCTCGGATTCATCATGTAGTTTCTCATTAGAAGGAAATGTTTAATGCTCTTACAATCAAAATTTTCAAATTGTCATGAACGAAGAACATTTCTTAAAAATCAGAACATGGTTATGGAGATAACAAGTAGTCTAAATACTTTTCAGAAGCCTTGACCAACTTTTTTGCCATTTTTTAACTATTTACATTATTTTCTTTTTTGGATTCGATCATTTAGCATTTTCAGCAGTTCTTTTCTTTTTAATTTATTGGAATTGTCAGTTTCTGAAAGGTAAAATAATACTAAGTATTAGGGATGTCCCTTGAAGCATAATCTGTAAGGAAACAAGGCAAATATAAAAAAATATATACAGGGTGTTATAAGTTTGACTGCCTTAATTTTAACAGACGATAGAATACATTAAAACAAAAAAACCTTATATGAGATGGGTCAACCATTTTCGAGAGAAAAATTTTCAAAATCTCCAACTTCAATCTCCAATACCATAAAATACAATGTTCATCAGTTTTTTAACTTCTTTATGCTTAATTCTAAAGAATAATTAGCGTTGTAATAAATTTAAAATTCGATAAAATTCATATCGAGCAATGTGACAACGGCGCGGCAGATAACATGAGATACTAAGCTGTCCAGCAATACGCAATTCAGTTGGTATCTGGAATTGGACCGTGTCTGAGTGTTTTTGCGTAACACTATTTCCTTTTCTTGACGAGTTTTCCAGCGAGTGCGCGAAAATTGGATTCGAAGGTGTCGTGCGTGCATCGAAAATGGTGGTGGATATTTTGAACATATGTTGTAGTTTGTTTTGTAATTGTGCGTTTAAAAATTAATGAATTTTGCTTTTTGGTAAGTACCTGAATTATTTTCAATACGTATGATTATTTGGATGACGTGGATCTTTTGGGTAGTTTAATTAAATATTTTTCAAATTTATAATTTGATTAAAAGTTAAGTTCCTACTTTAAGATATTCATAATTACTAAAATTCGAGCTAAAATTTAAGCATAACACTATCTTCGTACTACAAAATCGATACATTTTATTTTATTTATTTAAAAACTGGAAAACAATTGTCTTGAAATTTACTAAATGTTTCGCAATAATAGTTGTTTACATTTTTTCCGTAGGACAAGTCTGCCGCGTGCACACGTGGTATGCACCAGCTGTGTAGCGTTAGCTTAAGCGCTGTTGTCACGTTGTTATGAAACTCCCCAATATTAATACTCGCTGTATTTTGAAAACTATTAATCTTACGCCCCTGTAATATACAACTTTTTTGTTTTTTTATGATTGCTCTATCTCATGCTGAAGTAATGACAGTCAAACTTCTTATACCCTGTATAAGCCCTGTTCAGGAACATACCCTAGAGAAATAGGTCTTAAAATTCGTTTTAATATTTCAGAAAAGCCTTTAATGCTTACAAAAATATAGCAGTACGTTTAACACTGATAAAAACTGTGGAAATTCACATAGAATTTTTGTATATTTGTAATGGCTTTTGTATACGAAAACTGTATAAGATACATTGTGTAGAATTACACGTTTGAGAGTAATTTCATTTTGTGATGTATTCTTACCGTTCACATTTATATTTGAAAATAAATTATTCCTAATCCTTTAACAGTTTTTACTATATTTCTTGTAAATATACGAATAAAGGTATAAAAGTGTGGCTTGACCAATTAGACTAACCATGGCTAACTAACTGTGCTAGTCTAGTAGTTCAATAGGCATGTTTACATTCATTTCTGGCGTAATGATAAAGCAAGTGTTTTAACTACCCAAATATAATGTTATAAATAAATATTGTGGTAAGTAAATAATATGATCTTGTGTAAATTATATAAATTTCTCGTTACATCTTCATTTAAAGCTATTAAAGAGTATGAGAAACATCAATAATAAACAATAATGAACTTTGCCTAACCTTTATACGTAGGCATCCAGATTGTAGCTTACTATTTTAGACCTATTTTACTTATTGTTTTACTGACACTATATTTTGTTTTCAGTTGAATGTTTTCAAGAAGTAGCCATTGTCCTCGAAATGGTTCAAAGATTCCACCTCAAAATGGCCCTGGACGTGAAAACGAGAACTAGGGCAACATGTTCATCCAGAAAATAACTTTATATAAATGAAAGTCCCTGTAAAACAGAAAATGTATGTAAAAAAGTAATCAATTGCTTGACTTCATTGTAAAAATTAACGTGAACCATTTAGATCACACTGGACAAAATCAAAATAACCAAAATTGTCAGTTCTTTTCTCAGAAAAAGTTTTTGCAACAATATTTTTTTGATATGAATCACTTCCTGAATTGTGATAAACATATTTAGAAAGAAATGTTGACGTAGATGCTTCGTTAAGTGGACAAATTTTGCAATTAAAGAAGATACATAAATCATATTCAAGTGATTTCATTGTATCTACGTTAGTTACAAATAAGAACTTTTTTAAAGAAATCAGATAGCAATAAATTTAGACTGTGATTAAGGAGAGATTATTATCTCATAATCAATAAGGTTTGTTAATCCAGCGGATATAGTTGATTTATCACTAACATAGAAAGTCTATTAAACGAAAACATGTTTATATTTTACTTCTTTAAGGTACCTATATATTTTTTTGACAACAATAATTGTAGGTGACAGAATAAACTGGATGGCTAAAATATACGAAAAAAATCAATTTCTGATATTAATTAATGAAAATATTTGGAATATTTTTGATTCTTCTTAAAGCTTATCGATAATTCAAATCTCAAGTAGTCATTAATCTGAATCTTTACATGATTTATACGTATAAAGAATTGCTCTTAAAGTGACTTGAGGATTCACCTCATTTAATATTTTGGACAGTTGTTGGGTTTATTTAAACAATTATTACTTTTTAACTTTGCAAGATTTCTGTCATCGTTTCGCAAGACTTTTGTCTTGAAAACGCCAGATCCTGACTTGCTTCTGTCTCATCGTACCTTGCGCGGTATACAAGGTCTGTAAATAGCAAGATAAGAGTGCCAACACTATTGATGCTTTTTCTATCGTATATATGTAATTTTTTGAATCATAAGAGAGCACGAATTAGAGATCAGGTCAGTTCATTATTTCTGTTCAGATGTGCGAATAGTCAAATTATGTCTAAATCTATGGATTGTCAAGTATTACCTGATGTCAGGAAGATCGCATCTATTGCACCTATTTATAAAAAGAGTGGGAAACTTTGTAGCAGCAACTAGATACACATTAGTGTAACATCTGTTTCTTGTAAGTTGATAGACGAATTATTTGTCATATTTTTATTAAACGACATTATACCAACTACTTACTCAACATGGTTTCTAACCCGGGAGGTCTATGCAAGCTCTAATCATATGGACATCATATATAGGTTTTGATGAACCTTTGGATATACTTAATTTACTTGGAATTTTTTAGCGTGTCTTCGATAAAGTATCAGTACGTAAATTATTGTTTAAGCTAGAATGCACTGGAGTGCGTGGAAAATTACTATCATGGATGTAATATATTTTTAAGAACATGCAATTTTCAGTGTGGATAGGTGAGTCTGAGAAACGAGATGTTTTAAGTGGTGTGCCTCAGTGTTCAGTGCTGGGTCCTATCTTGTTTTCAATTTATTTGTCGGACCTTACAAAGAATTGTACATCTGGATCGCCTTCCTCTGCCGACAACTTGAAGCTCTTCTCATCATCTTCTTTGGCTTGATCTCATTAACCGTTGTTGCTTGGAATGGTTACTACATCTTAATTGATCTAAATGTTGTGTGATGCAGATGTTCAAAAACAATCCTAAATTAAATGACACAATTGAAGGCCATAACCTAAATACTCTGATACAGTATAATGATCTTGGCGTTACCATCAGAAAGTCATTGTAGTGAAGTGTCCATATATCCAAAACTGTAAGAGAATGTAACCAATTAATTTACATAATTCGTAGATATTTCCAAAATATTAACACGGTTACTGTTCTCAACATTTATAATATATGTGTTCGTTTGCTGTAACTATAAGGTCTCCTTATCTAATGTCTTCTGCAATAAGGTGTCCAAAGGCATACTACTAACTTCTCATTGGGTTTAAGCATCTTCTTTACCAAACACGTCTCACACGCCGAAATCTACAATCTCTGGAGGATACGTAATGATCTTATAATGATATTCAGGGTTCTCCACCTTAAAATCTACTAACCAGACATGATTTAAAATTAAAGAAAGAACATTTTCTCACCCATACAAAAGAGTTTTACTTGCCGATTCGTGTGTTTCACTGATGTGGAACTCACTACTGAACAATGAAGCGCCTCCGGCCAATTCCTTCAAATCTCGACTTGTTCTAATTTTGGCTCATATGCAATTTTATTTTTAATAGTTATATTTATTTTATATAATTCGTATATTTAACTTTTGTATTTGATAATCATGTTTAGATCTATACATTGTAACTGAGTGCAATGGCAATAATCCCGCTACACTACAAGTTCCTTCGTGGGATTTTTGGTTCCACTGTGTATTTAAATATACAAATTACTTGTTTCGGCTTGTCTGAAGTTACTAAGGTATCCAGTCTGAGGCTGTCTACATACCACATAATACGCCTTACCTACACGATACTGCAATTTATAACCGTTATTAATTGTGTGAAGCGAGTATCTTTGGGGCACAGAGGAGGGCGCCCGTTGCCCGTTTAAAATCTCAAATAAATTCGTTTGTGATGTCGAAATAACACATATTAATGTTTGTCATTTGTTTGTGGTCAAGCCACGCCATACATTTACTATTAGTTGGCTTTGACAGGTGATTTATTGAGTCGAGGAAATCGATTCACATTTGTTCCTTACGTACTAGCTCATTAATCAGTTTAATGTTTTTAAAAATTTATACACCAAAAATTGAATTCAACATTACTTTACTTTTATGAGTTTGACAGTTCAGTAGATAAAGTTGAGTATTTCTTGTACGTAGGTATAGATGTGTTCAAAAGTTTGACGTGAGAAAGAGATAGGTATATACATCTGTTTTATCACTTTTTTATAAATTACAAGTAAAAGAAATAAATAATCCCTTGTGCCAAGAGGATTAGGCAAAGGGTTAATTTCATAAGATTAAATTTGTTCGGGGGCAACGTGTCGGTTAAAATGTTTACACCTACAACATTTTTTTGAAATAAGTCCCACAATTCCTCCTTAAATTACGGAAAATCCTTAGTAAATCCTTCCTTTAAGTTCCAGTATAGCTATTCCTCTTCCTATTGTATAGGAATATATCTTATTCCTGAGTACATATCCTGAGTAAATCTTCTTATATCACACGAATCCTTCCAGTAATTCCTTACACTTCTGACATATTTTTACTTATCCTACTAACATCTTCTAATATTTATTGAGGAGTTTTCTTAATTCAAATGTCAAATTTCATTACTATATCCTATGTTCAAAACTAAAAGAAAATATTTAAAATAAACATAAACCGCAAACAAAGGTTGGTAGCTTTCTTAAAAAGTATTTTCAGGGTGTCATGACATCAGTTATCTGATGGAATACCTAATATGGTGACCCATATTTGTATTTTTGTGAAGTTATTTATAGAATTTTGATTTTACTTGAAAACGGTAAGTTCAAGAGCACCTCTTATATACATAAAAAAACAGGGTATTATTTTTAAATAAAAGATAAAAGTAACTATAGTTTTGTTTAAAATTACAAAAATTGACAGATGTATGGGCAGAACAAATAGAACAATTAGAAACTAAAATCAAATAAGGTAATATTAATAAATGGTAAAAAACAACAGGATAAAATGAAAAGAAGCTGTTAGAAGTAGCGAATGTTTAGGGAGCATCATTACTGACGATGGACTCCTTTTGTCCTGGCTGGGCCCCGCCGGCTAGGGCCCTTTCTTCTGGCTCTTTTCTTGCTTCGCCGGCTCGTCTGTGTAAACCCCGGGGGTGGTGTCATGTTTATGGTTGGGTAGGGTAGTGCGGCTATGCAGCCTAGGATGCGCTTTGCTAAGGTGGCCCTTAGGTTAGCGCGGGAAGGGAGGGGTTAGGGGGGTATGGGAGGGTGTGTATGTGTGTGTGTGTGTGTGTGTGTCGTTGTCTTCGTTTCTTGATCCTGGCGGTACTCTGAAACAGAAAAGGTTAGCGGGCAGGGGGGGGGGGAATAGAGAAAGACAATAGTAAAATAAATGTAATGGACATACGGCACTTGACAAGGACAGCGGAAAAAATAAGGTGAATCAGAATAAGAAAAGAAGTAGCAAGAGAAATATTAAAACAAGGACCAATAAAATGATGAGAAGAGTCAATTGAACTGGTGTGGACATTTTATGAGGATGGAACTAAATGGAATAACAAAGAGATGAAATGAAGCAAGCAATGTGATAAAGAGGAAGAAAGGTAGACCACGAAAAAAATGGATACAACAAATGGTTAAAGAAGATAGACGACAGTACAGAAGGTGAAAGCAATGACAGAAAAATAAATATGTCAAACTAACATATTCGAAGCACGGAAGGGTAAATGGAAGAAAATATGTTCTGACTAAATTTTGCTTTTGCTTTTTGCATATCAATATTCCTCAGTTAAGCTCTTGTATCATTTCAGAACCATATAGTAGTTCGGTAATAAATTTGATTTAAAAAATATGTTATATACCATAAAAAAAGTAAATTATCAAATACCTATTTAAATTGAAAGTAAGTCACGAATAACAGGACTATACACTACTCAGAAATGTAATGCGAAAATTTATTGATAATGGAAGGTCAGAAACAAGGTTTGATCAACATAGCGCCTAAATTATGCCTCATTCTCCAGTTACAAATATAAAATTTTGTATTGAACTCTTTCCCCAAAAACTTACTACTTATAGATTGTAACAATTTTTTTAGTACAAATTTATATTTTTAGTATTTAGTAGGTACTGAAAATTTTTAAATTTTCTTTACATATAAGTGATTTTTTTAAACCAGGCGCATTGTTTACAGACGGGACGGAAATTATTTTTTAACCATTGGATTCACGATATATCAGTAATACTCAGTGCTAAGCTAAATTGTCTTGTCTTACATCGTCTTGGAGATATTTGGAAAAACTGCTACAACGAGGGAGAGAAGGGATAGGAAATTAACGTAATACGCAAGCGCTCAATAAAGTACCTCCCGATAAATCCGCAGTAAATCCCTCATACACCTTGTATATTCTTCTAAATTCCTGTACATCCTTGGCACCCCCAGTAAATCCCCGAAGTTTAAAAAAAAACTCTTTATTTTCGTTCTCAAAACTCGAATTCAAAATAACTGAATAGTGACTGACAATAATAAATATCGTCTTTATGTTATACTGTACTTTGCAATTTTGCATATTGCCACGTTCGAAAAATAAACAACATTTAAAAAAATGAACAAAGTTATGTCTGGCTAACGTAATGTTATCTTTTTTAAACTCCTTTCAACAAGGTTATCGATTTTGCTCTGTACGATCTTATTTTGTCTTTCTTTTAGTTATTTTCACCATACCCTCGCGAATTATAAAATTTTCTGCTGAGCATGAAAGATAAAAATTGTTTATAATTTTTGGTTGCCGGTACTGAGAACAAAGAATTTATTAAGTCAGTTTTCACTAGCAGTTCTCTAATTGTGTTCCAAAATGGGTATGTGTAAAAGAAATAGTAGTAATATATCAAATTATATCGTTATTTTCCTCTGTAATTGCCTCAATGTGTTGTTTTCTTGTATATACCCATATCGGTAATTTGTAAGTATTATGTTATCTGATAGAATCAGAACTTTGTAACAGTTGGTTCTACTGGTAATGTTTTATAATGTTATCCTTATAACTTTAACCTAACTCCTTACTAATTTGAAATACCTACTTACATACATATTTTTTGATATTACAATTTCTTAAGGAATTATATTAATGTTACTTAGTAATAATATTCAACCTAAGCATATGTTGCAGGGAAAGGAGCAATATTCTTTATTTCCATTTTTTTAAATCTGTTTCCATTACCATTCACCAATAAATAGCATGAAAACCATGATTATAGTATTAAGTAGAATCAAATTAATAATTCCTGGATATTTAGTTTTGTCTAATAATATCGTCACAAGAATCCTATTCTACCAATTGGTTTTTTTGATAACAGATTAAATACGGTTTAATTATATCCGAGATTGTGAAACTACATATGTTTATAGCACATAGAAATTTCGTTATATCATGCTAATATTATGAAATAACAAGTTCTTGATTTCCGCTTGATTTATAAGTGTATAAAGGCTTTGACTCCAGCTCCTGTGAAAATGCTATTAGAAATATTAAACTGCAATCTCTGCCGGAAAAAATTTAAGAACTTATTCATAAAATAGATATTGGAAATGAAGTATAAAAAAATAAATAAAAGGAAAACACAATATACCACCTATTCTCAGAAATGTAGTATTAAAAACAATATTACAAATTTGGGAAATAAACCGGAAACATCAAATTTAAATATCACCTTTTAGTTGCAACGTAGTTAAAGATTTAACGGGAAGCCCCATGATATAGGTACTATTTTATGACCTATTATTTGCTTTAGATTATATCTGTGGAGCAATACGGGTATGAATAGTTAATTAAGGAACATTCTAGTTGATTGATTTTAGAAGTACCTACCTGTTATCTTAAAAAAATTATACTGCGTCATAACAGCCTGCGAACTTAGCGATGATTAGTTTTATTCCAACATTAAAATTTAGAATTTTTAAAGATGTAATGAATTGAACTTTTTTCGTGTAATAATTTCACAATTCTTAATATTGTTAAAAATATCCCTGGACATGACGATGTCCTGTTGATTATTTTTTTAGTATTAGTGTTTATTATGATGATCATAAAATTCATCCGGGTTTTCAATCGTTCCTACTTAATTTGCGTTTTTTTACCAACGTTGTACTGTATTAAACCCTAATTTTTTTCAAATATTTGTACGAACAATTAAATAATTTGTTTCAAAAGCGTTTGACGGTAAATTTCAAAGTCAGAGATACCAGACTATTTCGTTGCTTGCTATTGTATATATACATTTGAACAATATTGTTGTTAAAATAAATACTCTTATTTACGTATTCTCCAGAAGTTTAAAGCGCTTATCTCATTTATCAGAATGTTTGTGACTGATTAGTGTCATATGAAATGATTGCTTGCTGTCGTCAGTTGATACCTTTTTTCTTTAAACATGTTATTTAGATATTATCATCAATCATCAGTCAAACAGCTGACGGAAAGAATTTAGTTAAATTTCGTTCTAATTTACGTAATTCTAATTTTTAACGAGATGAAACATTCAGTGTTTCTTTTCGCTGACTTTATAATAAATTATACATTCGAAAATGCATATTTTCTTCAGATGGCCCTCATTTTTACCCAAATCATCCTGTCGAAACGTTTTCTTTTCAAAATATGCAGAATTTCATCAATCTTTACCTGATTTTTTTAGAATTCAAATTACTTTAAAATTGAGATAAATGAGAAAAACGGAACAAAGTAATTTTTCTGAAAACTGATTTTCTCAAAAACGCCACCTATTATTTTCACCAAATTTGGATATGTTTTTCAAGGCCAATAAGCTAACTTTTAGCCAAGCGGCAATAGGCCAACTTGCTCCGTTCGGGAGATGCACATTTTGAAAAAAACAGTTTCGATAGGATGATTTGGGTCAAAATTACGGCTACTGAAAACACTAAGAAAAACACTGGTCTCATAAAATTCAAAGTAGATTAACATCCCAAAGTTTCAAAAAATCGAAGAGGTCGAGCATCTTTGAGAGTTTGCATTATTTAATTATTTCAGTATGTCAAGTACTTACGTGTTTTTAGCAGTATTTAGATAGACCCCTTTTTGTTTTAGATAATTGTTGATTACCAGCTTGACTATGGAACTGTTTGTTTAGTATATCTACATAACAAAGAATATATGACTTCAACCGATGAGCGTTTGCTAAATGTTTAGAATTTCAATTAGTCCAAGATGGATTATTATTTTATATTTGACAACAGAAGTCTTACTTAAAACAAATACTAACAAAACAAAGAAAGAATCCTCTTCACAATTTGTAAACTTTCCGCAATCTGTGAGGCTTTTTGTTTATTTAAAACGTGATTACTTAATACCCTTTATAATGGTTGTCATATTTGTTCATGAATCTGTTTCTAATTAAAGGCATAACAAATCAGTGTTATTTAAAAAGTTTTGTATGATCTTGAGACATTTTTTTCTGAATACACTATTTATTAATTAATGATAAAGGATTCAGAAAAAATTGAGTCATTTCCAAGTAACATGAAAAGCCTTTCAAATACTTCTAAATTAAGATAAGATCAAGAAATAAAATTTCAAATTTAAAAAACTATATTATCTTGGTAATAACTATCAGTAATATTAAACATAATTTCGAAATTGAGGACGTATATTTTTTTTGGCGGCACATTAGATAGTACATAGGCATATCAACAGATGATGCTGAAATTGTGTTGATTTTTCTCAAAAACTTCTCCTAATTCGACAGCCAAACTTCTACTACTAGTCCAGGCGGTATCTGTTTCGGGTTGGGTAAAACGCATATGATCGGAGATTTTTGCTTTAACGGCTTCTAAATAACATCAGAAATGATAATATTTCTATGCAAATAAAAAATACCGTGGGCTTAATTGTTATTGCAAAAAAGTATAAAAAAATAGCAAAAAAATTCATTTTTTTCTTGCATTTCTCGTCGACAACTTAGCAACTATTCGTTTTAGACAAAAATGGAAAAGGAAAAAAAGTTTTGTAATTAAATTTTGATCAAGATAGAGTTAGTTGCAATTCGAAAAAGTAATTGTTATTGCAAAAATCGGAAAAATCATTTAAAAAATTGCAAAAATGCTAGTTTATTTTCTAACGACTGAAATTGATTATCGAGTTCACTTGCACTTTCTTCTGGCATATCTTCTTCAAAATCGATTTCGAACTCGTCTACTTCCACTGTTTTGTAAGCATTTTTACATATTTGCCCTTGGTAATGGGTGCAATACTCAGAGCATTTCTGAACTCGAGAATTCAGATCGGAGTAGCTGTGTGTTTGCTCCCCCCACCACTGATACCTCATTGATTTCAAGCGGTCTTGACATTTTAAATGGGACGCCCGTGATTGGAAATTTTGAAAATTTATATCTGGAAAGTACTCGCAATGACAAACCTATTAGTTCAAAAAACAGCCCTTATACCCTTATAGTTTTGCTTTAACTTTAACGGGCTATAACTCCGAAAATAATGGGCGGATCAACAGTTTTTTTTTAAATACTCTTTCCGAGTACTTTGGTTTATATTTTAAAATTAAAAAAAAATTTGAAAAAAACATTAAATTATTGCAATTGTTTATAAGCGTGAAAATTGCGAAAATGTTTAAACAATCACCACGGCTGACCTAATCGTCCGATTTGAATTTTTCAAAAACCATTTTAAAGCTTGAGAACTCTTCTTTTTGTGGTTTCAAATATTCAAAGGCTTTAGATTTTTAGAAATTTGATTTTGAAAATTTTTTAATTTTAAAACAAAATTTAAACAATTAGGTATTATGTAAAAACTATGGAACCGAATTGGATGAAATTTGGTGTGATGATTCTATGCACTAAGAAATTTAATTGGGAAGAGTATGAAGATCCTAGGTATTATTCAAGTGTCTGAAAAAAATTGACAAATTAACTAGCATTTTTTGCAACTTTTTAAATGATTTTTCCGATTTTTGCAATAACAATAATTATTTTTTCGAACTGCAACTAACTGTCTTGATCAAAATTTAATTACAAAACTTTTTTCCTCTTCCATTTTTGTTTAAAACGAATAGTTGCTAAGTTGTTGACGAGAAATCCAAGAAAAAAATGAATTTTTTTGCTATTTTTTTATACTTTTTTGCGATAACAATTAAGCTCACGTTTTTTTTATTTGCTTAGAAAAATGATCATTTCTGATGTTATTTGGACGATAAATAAGTTGATATTTTGGCATTTTGGAAAACGATTATTAAATAGGTCTTGTCAAGAGCAAAAAATTGTTTTCTATGATAGATCAAGTACCTTTTTGAGAAATGTTACTTACATCTAAAATGTATGTCATGTACCAAATGTGAAAGATAATCGACCTACCTACTTATTCTTTGATTTGACGTATTTTAGATTTAATCACAACGGATTGCTATACCATTGCCAAACATTGACATACATTTTTATTTTTCTTCTAATAAAATTTTTTCTCCTCTCTACAAAAAATATACTTTACTTTCACATGATGGGGAAATTAAGGCCGATTAATTCTAAATTTGAAACAGGCATAAATTTATATCCTGTACTTGCACTTTTTGATAATGATTAATTTTGATATACAGAAAAGGCACGTTTTACCTTCATATAAAATGTGTAATTTTTTTGTTTGTAAGAGAATTTTTGAAAAATAAAAATATTTTGCATATTATTTTTTAACCAAACAGAATTTTAAGTAGTTATATAATTGTGTTTAAAATTACTTAATTGCATTTAAAGATGAACATCTTACAATTAGTCTTTTTTGCAATGTTATAAGTGATAATAATTACTAAGTTGACAAATTTACTAATTTTGCTCCAAACTATGTTCTTTGGAAAAATTTGTATGGCTAAATAACCTATCCATTTATTCTCACTCTTTTATGCTACAAACTTAAAACTTACTGCAAAAAAATTGGTAGTTCCTTTTAAGAAAAAGTGGTTTTTATGTAAACCATTTATTTTAATAATTTGTGTTCATAATAAAATGGATTGGGAATTTCTTTTTGAAAATTTCAAATTCGGAAGCTGTATTTAACCTATTAACATAATAATTATATTTGAGTAGGATATTCGATGCATATTTATAGTTTATTTTTGTTCTGAAATCTTCGAAATATGTCAAATAGATTATGTTCAAATATCTTTGAGATTTAAATGATATAGTTCACATGTAGATATGAAGAATCGATATATAATTTAGCAATAATTTAATAAACCAATCGTCTAAATTGTAATTATTCAACGGTCAGTCTGGCAATATCTGAGTAGCCGTGGATCTTTGACCTCGTCAAGAAATAGATTATAATTATCCTAACTTGCAAACGCAACCGGGAGATTCCTTGGAAAATGACGATAGATTTATGAGAGAATAATTATATATGACTATGGCTTATCTATCTTATCAGCTTACAACAATATAAAATATTACAATGCGCGCAAGTCAACAGGTCTATACAGCACTGAAATTAAATTGTTCTAATTGATGACATATTGCGAGCAAAGCGCCTTTGCTTGTTTCTTTTCCGTTTAAATTGGTTGAGGTAATCGTCATCTGAGTTGGTTCGTGAATTATTTCGCCAATCCTCGATTTGTGTGGCTGCTGGTGTTGGTTTTGTGATGATAGATGATTTATTGCTAGTAAGTTCCTCTTTTTTGATATTGGTGTATTAGATTGTACCCTTAAGGCACAGTTTAACTGCGATATTTGATCATGGTAATTAGTTGAATGTTAATTATGTAGGCTTGGACGTAATATAAGCTTCACAGATGATTTACTGGTTTTAACAGTCATTTTGCTTTTTTATTTTTTACTTATTACAGTTATAGATTTTATTCTTTGAACTACTTAATCTAAGAATCGTCGCACATTAAAAACAAATTTAGAAAAAATTATACTCAAATCGGAATTAAAATAATTAGATAGCTAATTAGTTTGCTAATGTTCTCTTAATTTGTTTTATAACAATATATGAAAATATCTTTTAGAAAGGAAACAAAAATAGGTTTACATTTGCGTGAAAACGATGAACAGGATTTATTTTGCAGAATTAAAATTTCTATTTGGAAAATAATTTCGGAGGTTTGTAGAAATAGCTAATTTATTTAATCAATTTTACTTAAATGTACCAAAATATGATTTTCCATTAAAAAAAACGTGTACAACATCTTTTTATATTTGTATATAATGGGTCAAGTCCCTAGATATCGATAAAATACCACAATAAACTGCTATTTTCTTTTAAGAAAAAACTCATTTTTATGCAATTAATTAATTTTTACGTATTTTGAACGGTTTACAATGCAGTAACACAGGTTTATCATACAAAGAAATTGAAGAAGAAATTGACATGTGTCAAACCGCCATTTTGTGACAAACGAAAATAATAGGTTACGGTACTTGGTCAATATAGGAACTTTACGTATAGATATACAACGTTCAATTGTTTTTCAGCACAAGTATTAAAACAGAAAATTATTTCTTTATTTCATCCTGAGAAAATTTCCGAGTTATTATTTTTTAAATTAGAAAGTAAGTAATATCAACGCAAAATAATGATTTCACAGAAAAAACCTATACGAATTTTTGTCAGAACAACAATTTTAAATACAGTGTGACAAGTCTAAAAAGTAATTGGTGTAGAAATGTTGATTTTTTTATAAGAACGTTAAAATTAAAAATTTCTACATATTTATCTATAAAAATTTTCTGTCAACGGGGTAGTAACTTTATACATATGTTGCTGATAAGGGACTATATTTTTAGAAATGCCATATGCAACTAATTTTGTTTTCTGCTACAATAAACGAATTTTATCATATGACATAATGCTTACCCTACATGAAAATTGTATTTCTTCAGAATAGCACGTTCTTGTCATTGTTTTTCATAACAATAACATAAGTCAGTTGTTTAAAATTCCAAGGAGAGCATGATTTCTTATTTAATTTCATTATACGAAAGCTTCTTGTCTACATTTATTTTGGTTATACAATTTCTGTCAGACATTATTATTGTGACAGGATATTTTTAGATTGGTCAAAATAAACATCACAAAGTGATCATTAGAGCTGTTTAAAAAATAAATAAAACAAAGCCTATGTGTTTTTGACGAAAATGCTGCAGCAAATCACATAAGTTACAGGGTATTGGTTGTAATGTCAGTCCACTTTAATGTTCCTATTTTTACGTCTAATTTTAAATAATATTATTGATATTTTATGTTGAAGTTGAATTTTGTGGAGGATGATTTTAATACTTATAACAAACCAACCGTATGACTTTGTATTTGGACATGACGTTTTTTTCAGGATTAAAATGATATAATATTTAATGAGGTTACTACTATAGCTAAGAAAGAAAAAAATATATTAGAACAGGCAATGTTAGACTTACAGCATGTTTTAATAAAATCTTTTAGTTTATTAGCCAAAGAGGAAAAAAGGGTAATATACCGGGTGATTCATTTTGGCATTCGCGGCCCTGTATTTCTTTTATTTTAACAAATACTTATAACAAACCCTATATATTTTTAAATCGCCGCTCAAATTCTATCAAATGACATTATTAGATCGTCTCCATGGTAACATATGTCAAAATTGCTATAGTCAACTGTTTTTATTCAAATGGCACACTATACATTTTTTTATCAATTCTGGAAGATATTTTTTTTCTGCGTTCATCTATGTAAGGAAGTCTATAGTTTCATTAGAAATATTGCTAGAAAAACAGCCAAAAAAATGAACTCTACTTTTCGTAGCTTTATTCTGAAAAATGATAATCAGCTATGGAAACAAAGTTATTATGTTTTTTAAAGCAACATTTTAATACGATAATAATATAACAATTTAAAACAATGCTTATTTCAAATGTTCAAAATGACCTCAATATGCTTCCAAACACAGAAAAGCTCTGTTTATCGCTCCCTGTCTTCAAACACATTCTACTGTTTCTTCATTTAATCTCCGACATTCTACTCTTATTCTGTTTTTAAGATCGTCAATATCATTTAGGTAAGGCCAAAGAAAGAAATCTATAAGAGTGAGATCCGGAGATCTAGCAAGCCATTTAACATCTTTATCGAATGTTCTTCATCTCTCGCCCTTTTGAGTTTAAAAACTATTCTTTTCTTTTGAAAACTTTCATCTGCCAGCAAATTCCTGGCTAACTTTTCGAAAATTTTTTTTTGATGGAAGTTGTCTTAGAAGGAATTAAAATCATTTCTAGTTTTTTTTTGGTTACTGTAAGTATTCATGTTATAATTATTAGTTATCAATAGAATAGGTACGTACAAAATATCAATTATTTTGACAAACCGTTATTTAGAAACATTAACATTCAGTTATTTCCGCAGCTGGCTATCATTTTTCAGAATAAAACTGATGAAAGTAGGGATCATCTTTTTTCTAGCAATATTTCTAATGAAGCTATAGACTTCCTTATATAGCTGAACAAAGAAAAATTTTTTTTCCAGAATTGATAAAAAATATATAGTGTGCCATTTGAACAAAAACAATTGACTATAGCAATTTTGACACATGTTACCATGGAGACGATCTGATAATGTCATTTGATAGAGTTTGAGCGGCGATTTAAAAATATATAGGGTTTGCTATAGATATTTGTTAAAATAAAAGAGATACGAGGCCGCGAATATCAAACTGAATCACCCGGTATAGTGGAAAGGAAAATAACGTAGAATGTTGCAATCCTGAAAAATCATTATATTATAATACACAGAGTGCTTTGACTAAACATTATAATTTCAGCTTACTACACTTTTCAAGAACACCTCGTATAAAATTCAAAATAATCATTAAACATTTCTACTCTGTAGTTACAAATTTTCAAATTTGGCATTTTTCTCTAAACTTAAAAGTGGGGATGACATTTATAATCAATAATTCTGTGCACAATATGTTTCTGAAAGCTAGAATTTTGGAATTTCATCAAAAACTAAATTTTAAAATTATGTTAAAATACATGATGACATTGACATTCACATTACAGAAAGAATATCTATTGAAACGTCCAGTTTTTTTTACAGTAAAAATTATTTGGACTTTATTAAATTTTTATTTGTTAAACTTTTTAGATAATAAACTTGACAAGGTACTCTTATTACATCGGTATATCATGAGAATAAGTAACAATATTGTGGCAATGCAATATTAGCCGTCATATTTACATTCACAAGAATAAATTAAACGAAAAACGAATAATAATTTGTGGTTTTCTAGGAAACAAAATGTTATTGCTGCTGGGAATAAAAAATAATTTTACATATAATTTTCCGAGAAATCTTAATATAATAATAATTAATCATTTGCAAAACTTGAACTAAATGTTATAGGAAAATCAATTGATAGTGAATAGTCTGATCTCATTTAAGCTTTTGACTAGCTTAGTTATTTTCAAAAACAAAAACATATACAGGGTGAATTCACTTTAAATACAGATATAACAGGCATCTGCATATGTTAGTAAGCTTTACGATGATCTCGTTCCCAAATTTGGTGCTTCTTCAATAACTAACTACTCAGTGTCTTGATCTAGACACTATTGCAGCTACTATCCTCGAGTGGAGTCAGTTTTCAGAATTGTATAATTACGACTTTTAAAAAGGATAACACAAATGATTAACTGTTAAACTGATTGTTAATTAGATTAATTACAAACCCTCACAAAAACAAGGTCGTGATCTGGATGACTGACCATGGTATTCCAATGTATTTTACCCCTATTTAAGGGATGTTTTGGCTCAACACAAAAATTTAATGTGTATATGAATTTTTTGACCTCGAATTCGGCTTTAGCGTTGAAAAATACATAGAAATACCATAATCAGTCAACCAGATCACGACTTCTCTTTTTTTTTGTGGGGTTGTGTTACTAATGATTGCTAAAATATATATTTCTGTTGATAATAACAAATAAACTGGTGAATTGATTCTATCATCTATAAATTCATTGATTTTTGTACGTGGATGTAAGTCTTTTACGTTGTGTAAAGACTGTTGTCATGACAGTTACTAAATATCACGTAAATGTCAACTTATAATGACAGTTTTCGAAAAAAATATCATTGAAGAATACATAGCAACTTTTTTTTAATAAAAATTTATAGACAAACGCGCAAAAAAGTTATGAACATTTTTGCGCTATTTACGTATTTATTTACTACTTATAATATAACAATAGAATATTTACAAAGGAAACTTTTGTTATTCTTGTACATTATTACGAATTATCATTAAAAGTGCAAGCTTTTTTCAATCATTTATCACATATAGCCTTGCAAGTGTATGGAATTTAGTCAACAATAATTACTTGGTAAACACATATTTTCTATATCTTCATTATTATCTTCAGATTTCTTTTTTTTTTTTTTTTTTGTTAACTTTAACCCTTGCGCGATATCTAGTACAGTGGGAAATTTATTCCAATGACAATAATTAATTTGCTGCCATGCTATCAACACATTTGTTATTTATTGTTCATAATCGTTTAAAAAACAAATTACTGAACTATTAACTAGATTATGTATTTTTTCTGCTCTTAGGCTTTCGAGATATGTATGTAGTTGGAAAAATATTCGGTGGATTGTTGTTTAATGAAACATACTTTTAATTTCCTCCGAGTATGAGGTTATCTATTGAAAAAAGTGAAATATTTTTAATTATCCCCGATCATATTTCTGTTATGTACTATGGCTTTGTTACTATAACTGCAAATATATGTTGTGTGTAGTAAATATTAAAAGGACAAATCCTGAACTCTATTTTTGTTTCAGAAAAGAAAATGAGTTTGCTAGCGACCTTTGAGACAATCTCAAAGAACTTCAAGTTAAAACCTCAGGCATACATTATAGACAACTGGATCTTTAGGCTGCACTACAAAGCTTCAGTTCTAATTTTTCTAGTCAGCAGTCTTTTGGTATGTTCCAGACAGTATATTGGGGAGCACATACGCTGCATTGCGGATGGAGGTGTACCTGAACATGTCATGAACACGTTCTGTTTCTTTACTTCGACATTTACAGTGGTGAGTGTCGAATATAGACATTAAATTATTTAATATACAATTGAACGGTTTCCACATGAAAAATATGTACACTTTTCAGCCTTGGGTCAATATTACTGAGGATCTGTTATCGAAAACAACTGACGTAGGTTTCAAAATAAGAAAATATGTATGCTTTTGAATCTTCGTATACTTTTTCTTTTATTTGTGCTCAATTGCATTTTTGAGATCGATGCCATCTTATCTACTACGTAAGGTTCTATCCACATAATAACCTGCATGTGTTATTTTCACAAGCGATGATAATATTTTTTTTGCATCAATCAAATTTCAGAACCTGTTATACTAGTGCACCCACATCTTTTGATTACGACAGCAGAATTAAAAATGCACGCTTTGTTTTCTCTAAATTGTATTATAATAGCAAGTAAAGACTTTCTATTTTAAATTTAGATCAAACATCTGGATGCATCCTTACTGGATTCGGGTAATTTGGCACATCCAGGTGTCGGTCCCTATGGTATGAATTCAACCGATCCCATAAAGAAACATGCGTACTACCAATGGGTGCCATTTGTTCTATTTGGACAAGCGATTATGTTCTACATTACCCATATGCTTTGGAAAAAACTGGAAGGTAAGTAAATATCTTTAACATATTTGGAAAATTCGCTGGCTTTCTCAACTAAATCTAATTCTAATCGAAAATGCCAGACAAAAATCTATCTACTAATTGTTATTGAGTTACTTATCCATTGTTTGTAAATGTGACTATATCGATGTATTATTAAAAAGCTCATTATATGAGAAGGAATTTTTTGTTACCTTTATATTCGGAATATTCCTAAATATTCTGAAAAATATATTCTGTTTGTTTCAGGGGGAAGGTTGAGGTACTTAGTGGATGGACTTAAATTGGCAGCTTTTTCATTAGCAGAGGAAGAAATCACTGTGCGAAATGACAAAATTCCATCACGTAAAGACAAGTAAGAATGTTTTACTAAAAGATTGCAACCATATCGAAAGTAGCATAAAATTGATTTTGATAAATAATATAGATCACTATTTTTACATATTTCTTTATGAAGGATGTGACTATTCTATGAAATACAATTATAATTTTCTTTTTAAATTTATATTACTATGTATTATTTTTATATTGCTATTTGTGCCACTACAAATCTTCCAGAAGCATTAATTAATTATTTAATTATTATACTTTATATCGAACTTAAGAATATATGTATTATTTTGCTGTGGTCATTATTTTACACTTCTTTAGGAAAAAAATATTCTTATAACTTTACATCATTTTAGGGAGGAAAATATTAGGGTGATCAGAGAAGCCTTCCTAACAAGGGTTTACATCAACAAATCCTGGTCCATCAAACTGATTTTCTGCGAAGTGCTAAATCTCCTTCATATTATCCTACAGATTTACATCACTAATAAGTTCCTGCAGGGGAATTTTAACAATTTAGGGGTGGAAATTATGAATGATGGCTTAGAATCCAACGTAGACATTCTCGATGAAGTATTTCCCAAGGTAATATTATTTGATTATTAAGTTGGTCCTTAAGTAAGGAGTGATTTATCTATAAGATTTAAAAGCGTTAGGAGTGTTTGAATTTTGAATAATATGCTGGGTATTCTTGGTACTTAAAACAACTGGAAAGCCTTTTAAATGTGTATACATTTAAAACATGTAACATACACATATTTAAAGTTTGGTTTTAAATAGCAGTACATTTTTCAATACACTTTGGATGTGGCGTAGAGCTCGCTAGTTTACAATGAATTGTATCGAAACGTATCACATAAATTATTTAGACAAAGCAACAAATGAAGAAAAAACTTTTGTGAATGCAATATACAATATTTTAGTGAAACTCATAGTTTAACATTGTTTTAAATTTATTCAGTAGTGTGATAAATTTAAAAATATAAAACAACAAAGTAGAATTTACTTTTTCCTTAGAAATATCACTAGGAATTAAAAGTACTTACAATCTTATTTCCAAAATATACAGCGACATCGAAATTTTGGGTGACAATGTATCTCAACCAGTGGTTAACATTGAAATTTATACCAATTCAGTCCATTTTTAATTAGTTAGTTTAATCATTGGCTCTAGTTACCAGTAACTTTAGACCCTTGATCAATTAAGGCCTTTTGGCTCAAAATGACACAAGGAATAAGCTCCTGCAGTATTATGACTTCAACTTAGAAAACGGTCTGTATATTTCCAGTTTGAACATTTAGTTGTAGAAATAGAGCTGAACCTTCATAGGAGTGTAGCAATAAGATTCTTCGAATTCAGGAACAATGGGACAAACTATTACAATTACAGCCAATTTAATGTCTGAGACATTTTGTTTCATCGATATGCATCAAGTACATTTAAAGAGATATTTATTACCTTCATTTATAATTAACTCTACCCAAAACTGCAAACCATTAAAGACAATTTAATGCTTCATCTTCATTAACATAGGAGTTAAACAATCTACTTTTTTATTAGGTAATTCTTGCAATTCAAGGCGTTGGAATGTCTTCATAATTTACATGAGAAAATTATAGAGACCGACTCAAAGCATGTACGTGTTTTAATTGTTTTAAATTTGTTTTTGCTATATATAGACCAAGCTTGCACGCGTGTAGAAGCAGATAACCATACATCATGGTGGCAGTTATTGCTCCGCAAACAATCGCAGTGGCAGTCGCTACGCGCAAGTTAGATTGCAAAGGAACTTAGGATAAAAGGAACGGTGTATATCTGAGTATAATTATTTATATCGAGTCTATTTGTAACGTGGTTCCTTTGTATTTACAAGTTTTAATAAGAAAAAATGAAATGAACAAAATGGAGCATTTGCTCAAAGTATGTATGTAGTGAAAGCATCTACTTCTAAAAAGCCAGACTAGAGCAAAACCTTCAATTCGCATGAAATGCTTTTACTTCGGGGCAACTCCTTAACTTCTGGAATGCCATTTTTCAAACATCAATTAGCTTATGGTATACAGGGTGTAAGAAGTTTGACTGCCATTACTTCAGCATGAGATAGAGTAATCATAAATGAACAAAAAAGTTGTATATTACAGGGGCGTAAGATTAACAGTTTTCAAAATACAGCGAGTATTAATATTGGGGAGTTTCATCACAACGTGACAACACCGCTTAACCTGCTGATGTACGTGTACACGCGGCAGACTTGTCCCATGGAAAAAATGTAAACAACTATTATTGTGAAACATTTAGTAAATTTCAATTGTTTTCCAGTTTTTAAATAAATAAAATAAAATTTTTCGATTTTGTAGTACTAAGATAGTGTTGTACTTAAATTTTAGCTCGAATTTTAGTAATTATGAATTTCTTGAAACAGGAACTTAACTTTTAATCGAATTACGTATTTGAAAAATATGTAGTTAAAGTACCCAAAGATTCAAGTCGTCCAAATAATCATACGTATTAAAAATAATTTAGGTACTTACCAAAAATCTAAATTCAGTAATTTTTAAAAGCACAAGTACAAAACAGTCTACAATATATGCTCAAAATGTCTCTTCAAATCCAATTTTCGCGCATTCGCTCGAAAACACCTTAAGAAAAGGAAATAGTGGTATGCAAAAAACACTCCGACACGGTCGAATCCAGATACCAACTGAATTACGTATTGGTGGTTGCTGGACACCTTAATACCTCGTGTTAATAAACCGCCGCGCCGTTGTCACATTGTCACATTGTCACATTGCTCGATACGAATTTAATCGAATTTTTTTATTACTACGCTAATTATTTTTTAGAATTAAGCATAAAGAAGTTAAAAAAAGTGAAAACATTGTATTCTATGGTATTCTATGCACGCGGTTATGTCAATATTCCTTAATTAATCTAAACTTTTGTACATCAAGTTGGAGATTTTGATAATATTTTTCTCGGAAATGGTTGAGTTTAGGACCCATAAGTTTTTTTTTTGTTTATTTAATGTATTCTATCGTCTGTTAAAATTAAGGCAGTCAAACTTCTAATACCCTGTATATGGATTTGTCTTGCTATTGGTCTAACTATTGTAAAACTCTCTCATTTAGAACGGTTTGAAGCTTCTGTGGAAGTTGTCAATTTTCGAGCTGGTTGCTGATCGTGTTTTGGCCAGTATTTATATTTGCTGTGTCGAGTGTGACATTTCGGTCCTTGATTGTTACGGATAAGTCGTTTCCAAATTCCTCTCTCACCAGAATCATGTGCCTTCTGTTCTACAACTGCTGATTTCTCTACAATGTTGTTGAAGCACAGGGTAGATACAAGGAACTGAAATGATCTAAATCATACCAGAATTCTGTTGAGGGAGATAATATCTTGTCTGAGATTCAACAAAGAGCAATAAACATTCAGATAATTTCTATCGAGGTGAAGACATAAAACTACTTGAATTTAGAAACAACTCATTTCTAAAAGTCAGGACAGGAACTAACGTCATACTACCAATTACGTCATAATACCAATGGCGTCATCCAAAATGTTGCAATGTTTTGAAACCTTTAGATGAATGAAGAAAATAAATTGTAGTAAGCTTTCAATATTTTATATCAAAATTAGTTCTATTGGAATATTAGAAAATTCGATAGATAAAACAATTTTGAGGTTGACAGTAGCAGGTCTAGGTTTGAGTTTATACAATTTTTGGTGACGGACAACAAAATCACTGTAGTTGAACAGATTCTACAGAACATTATCACGGAAAGAAACACCGATATTGTATTTTGAATTGAAATATAATACACATAATAGAAGCCCCTTCTGACTCTACGCCTCTGCCGTGGTGTTAATTATAAGCTAAAAAAATTCGTCCAGAGGTGAGAGGTCCGGAGAAAATTGCATAAAGGAGTTATTACCCGTTGTTAACTGGATATGAGCGGCGGTTTGCAGTTGTATTGAACAGATAATTACAATATAATTACTAAAATTAAGTTGTAAGAATATTACCGTACGTGAGTACATGCTAGACCTCGGTCGATGATGGAGATTGGGTCATGCCCCTATGAAAGGGGGGTGAGCTTAATAATTACGAGTTGGGATCGGTAAACAAACTTTTCAACATCGCTGAGAGCAGTATAGTAATTTCGTTGTAACTTCTGTTTGCTTTCAGTGTACCTACTAGACATAAAAAGTATCCATAGTTAAAAAAAAAGAATATTTGGCATGTCATAATTCCCATTCTCGTTTTTTGTATATAACATAATTATTGCAAAAACGGAAATTTAATTCAACTGATAATTTAGATTTAACTAATTGAATTTTTTGATAGATAAAATGTTAAATAATTGTTTCTCGTTAAATGCTGGTTTTTCTCAAGTGAATATCTTTTAAATTTAATTATAGAAAACATTCGGCTAATGTTAAATTAGAAATTATATAAACAATATCCTTTCCTGTAAATATCAAAGCAAGTAACTGCGAATTTGCGACAAATTTTAAAAAGTGTTTTCTCTCGCCAACACAAACAGAAAACAAGAACCAAAAAAGCTATTAAATTTGTATGATCACCCAAAAAAATATGTGAAAGTAATTTTTAATTAATAGACATCAGAAACTTTGAGGCGACAGTTAAATCAATAAACATTAGTAATCTATATTATGCTAATAAGCGTCAATACGCGTTGTAATAACAGAAATAAGTTAAATCTGTGAACAAGCCGTGTGCCGCTCTATACTCACAATACACAATACTACTAACTGCCACAAAAACACGTGCCATACACTCGACCAAACAAACGACAATGAAATGCACTGCCAACGTTCCTCAATAAAATACTGGGTTGTTCACCGGCACGCCGGGCCGACAGGGCAGGCATTAGAGTGCCGCTAGATAGGTAACGAATAACTTGATCGATGCGAAGCTTCAGATCAGAGGCAGCAGATATGTACATGTTATTGTACAATGACGCGGATAGTCACATTACTAAAATGTCCTTCGCTACCATTAGTCATCAAGCAAATACTTATATATTCTTATAATTGAAAATAATCTTTTCTTAATTGTCATCAAGTAACTAGACGAAAGCCAATTTTTTGCTAATTTTCCATTAATTTTAGACCACGTGTTATTGCAGATATCTGATTAACCTGATTGGTTATCTTTCACTTTAATAAGAGTGAAGTGCGCTTTCCAAGTAAGATGCTAATATTTATCAGCTGATGTAACTGTGAATTTTGCATAAATATCTGAAGAAACAAAAAAGCCTTAGCTATTATACATAAATATTTGATTAACTGTTTAATAACAGTGTTTTATATTCCATTTTTAAAGCACTAGAGATTTTAGCATATTTGTCTCCCAATTAAATTTCGTTGTATAAAAAATTGTTTTTGGTTTGTTGAGGAACTGCTGCTCCATCCACTGGGATAGAAAAATAACTTTACAATAAGAAGTTCAACAATACAGCACTTTAATTCTGTAAATAACGAGGATGACGCAACTCAACATACAGGGTGATTCAGAACTTATCAAAAAAAAAAAAATTTGGATGTACAGGGGACTCTTACAAATACAATTTTGTAAACAAAAAATCGAAAAGGGCAGTTCGAAAATGATTTAAAAATACACTTCTGGAAACTGTTTCACTGTAAAACCTGAAAGAATTTCGCAAGGAAAGAAATAAATAGATTTTATAGCACCTATCTTATAGGTATCATTAATTAATAAAATTAATTTGTGGTTTTAAATAATAAAATAAATTGACATACCTGATGTTACAACGCCTGTTCAAAATTTCGACCGACGTGTAAACACATTTGGGTGCACAAATATTTTCTTGCTTCATCATAAATTAAAACGATATCTACAAACTCCGAGGTTGCTATACATGCAAGACATTTTTGACACTAACTATACTAAAAAATTATTGTAAACACTATGGCAACGACGACTATAAAATCGGATTTCAGTATTTGGAGTCGGCGAAGCCACATGGCTCTCCACGCGTATTACGAATGACGCTAGATACTACAGTTGTCCAGTTATGTAATGGTTGAAAATACTACAACTTCGATATTTTTTTTCTCGGAAACTATAAAGATTTTATAAAATTTTTTTTACGATGATGACTCCATCTATTCCCAAATTTTTTTGGATAAGTTGTGAATCACCCTGTATACTTTCATTAGTATTCTTCCGCAGTACTTACTGATCTCGACCATGTCATTTTCAAACCTGTATCGACAATTTAAAAAACTCACCTCGTATACAGACGTGATTTTCTGCAAAACGGCATGTGGAAAAAGAAAACAGCCTGTAAGCACCATTAAATAAAGAAAATGGTACTAACTACGACTAGTAGAGAGGTTTATTGACACATAGGGAATTATTGCCTATGGTAAAATACACATAAAGCGACCGGTTGGACGTGAGCAACATTACAAACACTGAACGTAATGGCTAATGACGTGACGTACAGGGTGTTAAAGTATAAAGTGCCTGCTAAACTGGAGTGTAAAAATGTTTACTCAAAAACCTTTTGGTAGTATGTTGTTATTGTTGTTGTAATGATGCACAAATCTTCACAAAAAATCAGTTCTCTGCTTAAGAAGTAACGACTAATTAAATTTGTTAATTAGACATTTAGAGAGAAAGGTTTTTGTAACTTTTTTAACGCCGTACTTGACTTTTTAATAAATTAAATAAATAAATAGAAGTAACTTGATGTTCTGCTTCATCAGTTTCCGAAATTCACTCATTTAGGATTATCCATGTAAGCCCATAAAATAAAAACATTTGTCTTTTCTTAAATTCTCTACCAACAAAAAAAAATCATATTTAATAAAAAACGTCGTATTCAAATTTATAATTTTAAGGATCTTAATTGACGCTAGCAAATAAAGTTACATAATTCGAAAAACAACAAATCAACTATCTCGTTCTCCTTTTCAGGTGACCAAATGCACGTTCTACAAATATGGTCCATCAGGGTCGCTCCAGTTGCACGACGCGATGTGTGTCATGGCTCTCAACGTCATCAACGAAAAGATTTACACTTACCTGTGGTTCTGGTTCGTTTTCTTGTTCATCTGCACAGCGCTCGGGCTGGTTTGGAGGATCCTGACTCTATTCCTTCACTCTAACAGCAAGAGGTTCAACCAGATGGTATTCGCAAATACTTGCCCTGGTAAGCTGAATCCTTGGAACGTGCTGACGGTCTCGAAACGTTGTAACTATACCGATTGGCTGTTCTTGAACTACCTGTCGAAGAATATCGACGGGATGGTGTTCAGGGAGATTTTCATCGGTTTGGCGGAGGAGCTCGAGGAAAAGGAATCGTCGAAGGAGGCTCTAATCATGAGCGAAGAAGGCAGCAAATACGATTAATAATGGTATCATCACTTTCAACGAATAAAATTTTAAGATGGTACTATCTGTTTTTATATAACGCAAGTGAAAGACAATTGAAATTTTGAGAAAATTCCCATTATGTATCATAAAATAAACATTAAATAAAATTACTAATTAAACTTTTTAATCTAAGTATTATTTGTGTTCAATAACGTTCATTTTGTTATGGATATTTTAAAAACTAAATAAAACGATTGTTTATATAAAACATGTTTTTATAAAAATCAAATGTGTACTTTTAAAATTGTTAAAAATTACCTTATAGGTTGACCATTTTTCAGTATAAATAGTTTTTAAGTATATGTACCCCATTTTATAGATCTGTATTTTTAAGTATAAGTTTTTGACATACTATGTTCAAAATAATATTTTATTAAGTACTGTATTATAAATGTAGTACGAATGAATTTTGTACTAATGTGATATAATAAATGTAATCAGATAACTAAGTTGTTTCAATTTAAAATTCTGCTAAGCACAATGTATATAAAAATGGCCTAATGATAATAGTGTAGGCACAATCGTTTCGTTAATATCCTCCTGAAGTAACCCAAAAATGATAAAATTTGAACGAAACTACGTATTTATTTTTATTTGAAAAAGTCTATAAGAAATCAATTTATACAATTGTATTTTTTAATATACAGGGAAATAAAAAAACTTTATTACATATCTTTAAACAAAATTAAAAATGTGTAGGTATTATAAAATGCCACTGATCTGCAGTTTTATGCCATGAAAGAATTATCGAAGAATGTTATATTTAATGTAGAACAAATATAAACATATATATCGTTTATTTGTGATGCAGTACTAGCTTTTACGAGAGCAATGTTCGAGTAATTAATTGCTGGTTGACATTTGCCGCAAATCAATAAACGATTATACATCCATTACACAGCTACTAACAGTTGGTAAACAATTTTAATTACATGGAGGATCCTGCTGTCGATCGACATCAAGGACGATGAGAAAGAATGTTTATTTAAATTAATTTAACAATGGTTTATTGATTGGTTAAACAAAAAATTATCTTTTCTCATTTTTTACACTTTTATAAAGGTCGTAAGCTAACTTAAATAAGTTCAAAACATTTTTACATAAAAAATTCTATCAAATGAAGTTTTTGATATCAACAAATCTATTTAATCTCACAGACAAGATCCTTAACTATTTAAAACAAATAAAGTTAATTATACCTATTAAGTCATATAATATACAATCATCGTAATTAGAAATATGTATTGAATTGAAACAAAGTAAGATTTACAATATTATGTTTCTGAGAAACTAGAAATCTTCTTAGATTTCTATCTATACTTACAATGTTAATATAATAACTCCTTGACTGGTATTTTAATTTCAACTATTGGTCAGGGAATTTTGATTTGTCATGAACAAGTTTTATCGGTATTCCAGCAATGTCCGCTCTGTTCAATATTTCTCACCTTTACCAAATACTAGGTAGTACGAATGATTGCTCACACTAACACATTATTATGCTCTATAGATCATAGAACTATGGACACATTTCGAATATACCTGCATTTTCTAAAATGCTCTAGACACACAAATAATTGTAAACTACCTTGGTAAAGAAAATATATTTAATTCCAATCAATACGAATTTAAAAACAATTTGTCTACAATTTTAGCTACAGACAAACTGGTATTAGAGATTAATATATGTTCCAAACAAAAATATGATACCTTCTTCTGAGTTCCTTGATCTTACCAAAACAATTGACTCTAGTATATACATCCACACACAAAATAGTTAAATAAAAACTATACTATCTACTATCTGTAGTATATCATTAAATTCTCATAGATAAATTATCTTATTATGGTTTCACTGCTCAGTGTTGGTCTTATTCACACCTCCGTAGTAGACAACAATGTGTCATTCATAATAATCCTACATCAACATGTCTCGGTGTTAATGCAGGACTACCACAAGGATTAGTTCTCGACCTGATTCTCTTCTTAATTTATGTCAAAGATTCGCGTAGCGTGAATAATATGGCTTTAACTATTTAATTTGCTAATGATACAAATCTCACTAATCGGAGTATTATAATTGATGATTTAATAGAAAAGGGTCAATTTGAAACAATTATGCAGAACTGGTTTCCATGTAATTAACTAAATTTAAATTCTACTAAGACAAAAACTGTAATATTGAGCCAAGAGAAGCTAAAGATGTTCCAAATCCTGACTATAAAATATTTAGGGATACATTTATACTAAACTTTATACTTTTATCATGGAATTGTCACACTTATAACGTATGTAAGAAAATATCTAGAAATTTATACCTTCTTCGACTACATCGTCAAGTGTCAACGCAACCTTTGAAATCCGCTTATCACAGCTTTATATACTCTGTGTTTGACCTAGAAGAGAGTTCGCAAACAGAACCTTAATAGTAGGGCAGTTTGATCAGACAGAGAATGAGCTCCGGTGCTAATCTGGTAACGTTGATACAGGGCAATTAAACTTGCAGAAAAGATCAATTTGATCAAGAAGAGCAATAAAAATAGTGATATGACTTAAATGCGAAGAATACTGCAGATAAAATTTCATTGAATATTAACATTACCTACAATGTCTATTATACATAAAGAACAACACAGAAATATATACCATGAGACTCCATTTAAGATTCACGAAAACCAGAAATGGTAGTTATTAATTGGGGTATTAAATTAAAAAAAATTAAAAATGCTTTATCAAAACAAAGATTTAAACTGCAAAAACTAAATTTATGATTAACATTAAGAATTTCTGTTGGATAAAATATTTTTGGTCAACAATCTATCTATGATATCGATATTATTTTTAATTCTACTCTGATTACACTAAAAAAATTACTTCAAAAAATTAAGGGGTCAAGCGAATTTCCGAAATTTTTCCGTGATTTTTGACAGACTGTATTTAGGTGAAAAATGGTCGTATTGGGAATGGTAAAAAAAGCATTTTGAAGCTCTAAGATTCTAGTTTTTAGATCTTTCGGTTGAAATTTTTTAGGAGTTACGGTTATCATGCAATTTTAAGAAATAGCGCGACAATAAAATGTTGCAAATTTTCTTTTTTTTTTTTCTAGTCCACGGACTAGGAAAAAATTTTTTCAGCTAAGCCATTGCATGGACCAGATAACTTGTTTATTCAGCTTCAATTTCCTTTTTTTTTTAAATTTCGATACGACTATTTTTCGTCGAAATATTGGACTTTTAATGGAAAAGGATCCTTTTGTCGTACTGAAGGGCAGTTTCGAAAACTGGAATAAATTTCCTATAACATGTTGCCGCAACTTTTCGGAAATTTTTTTTTTCATCTTTAACACGAATTTTAAAAAACTGGAAAAAAGGGTAATTTATGGTTTTTTAGAAAATTCACGGCTAAATTAGAAATATTCATGAAATGACTAATGTTTAGCCTGACTTTTACAGTTTGATATACCCAGAAGAACCCTGTGAAGTTTCATCTCGATCTAGCGAACCGTTTCTTTGTTTCAGACTTTTGAAAAAAAATAAAGGGTCACGTTTTTTGAGCTTCGTAGTCATGATTAAAATGAAAAAAGGATGTTTTGAGGTTTTATCACATTTTTTGCCGCAAATAACGTTTAAATTAATGAAAAAAAAGTTTTTTTTTGTTTTTATTTCGAAAACCTTCCGGGCATTGAAGAAAACAAAATCCAGTTTCCAGCACGATCCGGTTTTTTCGTCCTATGCTTCTATTCATCAACTTTTAATTAAATTAAAATTAAAGTTGATGACCCAAAGCAGATTTCGACCCCGATTCATACCGTTTTTTGAGACAAATTTCTAATTAATTTTAGTGCAGTCTGTAATCAATTAAAAAAGTTTTTTTCAAAACTTCTCTGAAAAAGAATTTGCAAAACTTTTTTGACGCGATATTTCTTAAAATTGCATGATAACCGTAACTCCTAAAAAATTTCGACCGAAAGATCTAAAAACTAGAATCTTAGACCTTCAAAATGTTTTTTTTTTAATTATCGATACGACCATTTTTCACCTAAATACAGTCTGCCAAAAATCACGGAAAAATTTCGGAAATTCTTTTGACCCTGTAATTTTTTGCATTAGTTATTTGATAGTTTTTTATATTCATATATTTACTATTTTNTAATAGTTGGGCAGTTTGATCAGACACAGAATGAGCTCCGGTGCTAATCTGGTAACGTTGCTACAGGGCAATTAAACTTGCAGAAAAGATCAATTTGATACAAAGAAGAGCAATAAAAATAGTGATATGACTTAAATGCGAAGAATACTGCAGATAAAATTTCATTGAATATTAACATTACCTACAATGTCTGTTATACATAAAGAACAACATAGAAATATATACTATGAGACTCCATTTAAGATTCACGAAAACCAGAAATGGTAGTTATTAATTGGGGTATTAAATTAAAAAAATTAAAAATGCTTTATCAAAACAAAGATTTAAACTGCGAACCGTTTCTTTGTTTCAAACAGTCAAACTTTTGAAAAAAATCAAAGGGTCACGTTTTTTGAGCTTCGTAGTCATGATTAAAACGAAAAAAAAATGTTTTGAGGTTTTCTCACGTTTTTTTGCCGCAAATAACGTTTAAATTGATGAAAAAAAGTTTTATTTTGTTTTTATTTCGAAAACCTTCCGGACATTGAAGAAAACAAAATCCAGTTTCCAGCACGATCCGGATTTTTCGTCCTGTGCTTCTGTTCATCAACTTTTAATTAAATTAAAATTAAAGTTGATGACCCAAACCAGATTTCGACCCCGATTCATACCGTTTTTGAGACAAATTTCTAATTAATTTTAGTGCAGTCTGTAATCACTTAAAAAAGTTGTTTTCAAAACTTCTCTGAAAAAGAATTTGCAAAACTTTTTTGTCGCGATATTTCTTAGAATTGCATGATAACCGTAACTCCTAAAAAATTTCGACCGAAAAATCTAAAAACTAGAATCTTAGAGGTTCAAAATGCTATTTTTTAATTACCGATACGACCATTTTTCTCCTAAATACAGTCTGCCAAAATCACGGAAATATTTCGGAAATTCTTTTGACCCTGTAATTTTTTGCATTAGTTATTTGATAGTTTTTTATATTCATATATTTACTATTTTTTTCAATGTTTTATCTATCACTTTGTAGTATTCTAATTTATTTGGCGTGCAAATTGTGGCACCAATAAAGAATGTAAACTAAAATTAAATATTTTCACGACGCCAAGCTTTATGTCACCAAGATGCATAGATGTTTTTTTTTTCGGAATTTACGTTGGTATGACTGTTTAAAATACCTCATTTGGTGATCACAATCTAGACCTTCTTTGGTCCACCGTGTAACCCTCCGAGCCTGGACTCTGTTGCGGCTGCTGTTGCTAAGTGGTTTCTATCGAAGCCTACCTGTTGAACTCACCTGTAAAAGATGAAAGAGCAGGTACAACTGAAGGCACGTCTTCGGACCGTCTCTGTCTAGCCTTCTCTGTCCCACTCATGGTTATTGCACTTTGCGAGAAGCCGGGGTCTCTTTAAAAATTCAAATATTCAAATGTCGAAGTGCATCGCCGTTCGAAAGGGAAGGTAGTTTTGATGGCAATCGGCAGGAGGAAGTGGGCTCGGTGAAAATAAATACAGATACAGTGTCTCTGCCGGTTTATGTGACATATTTTCTTACCTGAACGCCGTCAGGTAACTCTTTATGGTTCGAAAGCTATATGTTTATCTTTGGGTGTAATGTCTCTACCATCTGGTGATACTATGAGGTGGAAATATATAATTGTAAATTGCTTTCTTTGTGGAAATCAAACATTTACATTATTTTCGCACAAAACAACAACAGGGGGAGGTTCACACACTTTATGAGAACATTCTTCATGTAAAAATAAGCAACAAAGTTTATATAAACCTCTGTTCCGAAGCGCACAATTTTTAAGACATGGTCTTTAAAAGAAAAAAAATTAAATTACTTATTTTTAACATGTCACGAATTCGCAATTTCGCAATTATAGATTCACAAAACTTTATGGGGAAATTCCTAAATTTAGTATTTACAACACCATACTAGCAATTCTGCATTGCAAGTGCCAGTGCCGTAGATATGGGGGGTCAGTCCCTTTCGTGGGGCGCAACTTCTATACATATGACATTAAAAAAAAAATTTTTTTTTTCAAAACTTGTTTATGATTCTATTAATGAAACAATATACATTTTAAGTAATACAATATTTCAATACAAAACTAATTATAAAATAATAAAAGTTGAAGTGGACTGGTATGTGAATAAAATAGAACAATAAAATACAGGGGGTTCCATTTGAAAAATTTTAGAAAATCATGTTTGAACTTTCTAAAAATGATCGTATTATAAAAAATGCCCTGAATAAAATATCGATATTAGCTGACATAGGAGTCTTTGACTAACATTTGCTTATAACTCTGTCAAATATTTTTACTCCAAGAGTTAGTACTTGAAAGTTAATACAAAAAAGGTCATTTTTTTCAAAAATTAGAAGAATTTTCTACATAACTTGGCAACCCCGCACTACAATGTTAAACTGTTTATATTGTCATATATAGAATTTTCTCTTACATCCATGTTTAAAAATATACAGGGTGTACCATTTAAAAAATGTAATATTTAGCGTGTCCCGTTTTTAATCATCGCCCTGTATATTTCAAACTAATTTTGTCTTTTAGGTTCTTTCATTCTGTACAACTTTTATATAAACTTTTTTTCTGTATTATGAATAACAAGGGAGTTATTTTACTTTCTCACACTAATGGCCCACCCTGTATAATTCTGACATTACTTTTTCAAATAACTCGCTAAGCTCGGCAAAATCTTCCATTCTTGAACGCAAAAGTGCCATTTCGCATTCTAGATACAAAAAAGTTTCAGACGACAATTCATACCTGTTTTTCAACCAAGAATGCACCTATTTAAATAGATTATCTAGGAAATATATAAAATATATGAGAAAAATGAATATAAACAACAAAATAAAACGTTTTTACACCACTGTATGATTATATTTAAGATCAATTTAATTAAATTTTTAGTTTGTTCCTAGTTGGATGACAAAATATATAAGAATGCAAGTTTTGACTGAAACTGAAACATTTACTTACTTATTTTTTACATTTCATAAATTCTGAAACTAAACTGATGATCTCGGATCAACAAAATAAAGTAATTGTAGAAAATATTGTATTTGCTAGGATTTTTACACTTACGTAAGAGGGAAAGTACAAATGTGCCGTAAAATAGGAATTAATCGAATGTACGAAATAAATTGATTATATCCTGTACCTGTAACATTTTCGCCTGCAGCTATTCAGGTTTATTTCAGTCTCCCAAGGTACCACTGACGCGCTCTTTCGTTGTAGTATCAAACTAAGTCAGCAGGAATGAATCCGAAGCTTTGCGTTATCGAACCGAGTTACAGATATCAAGCTTTCAAGAAGGTTGTGGTCCGAGATATATAAAAAATATTCAGGATTGGACTTTGAATAGAGTCGTAAAGTGAACACATAAATATATAAAACTTTTAAAGACAAGAAAATATTTTTAAACATTATTTAATTGTGAAATTCCTGACTTAAATTTATAGCCGTTTAATTTCAAGGTGTATGGCATAATGTATAATTTTATGCTATTACCTGCGGAAATTGTTAATATTTTCTAACCAACCGCGAGGCAGAGATTAAGTAATTTTTATATTTCAATTCTTTATGGGTTATTTGCAAGAAAATACAGCAATATTTTTCAAAACATGTTGCTACTATTTAATATCGAATCGAGTATGGCACCTATTTATTTAGGTAATATATAGTATAATATGGACAGTTTTCCTGAAGACTTGGGTATTAGTTAACTTGATTTTAGGTGACTATTTCTAACAAATTCAACCAAGTTTTGAATTGGTGGAATCTACTCTGTGAACTACAACAATTTCCATTAATATTTGTGTCACTTAAATTCTTTGAAGTTATTACAGAGACATATCCAATTGCAATTCAAGGTTAAACGTTTTTTTTTTAGACAAAGAATGACATATTTTCTGTGAATGTCTTCCACTTCAGGGTCATTTACGATAAGTTGTATTTGTTCTTACAATTCAGATACTGTGGACAATAATAAAGTATAAATCATACGCGCTGAATATATGTATAAATAATTGTAATCTGTCTTGATGCAATTCAACAATTAAATATATAGGGAGTGGCAATATTCCGAGGAAAGCATTTTGCAGATGATCCTTCGGGCAAAAATTAAAAAACAAGTTCATATAAACGTACAACCACAAATGTTTTCTTTTTGGGTTGTAAAGTGATATTTAATATTTATATAATTTTTTTAAGTTATTTTCATTTTTTTAACTCTCTTGAGGCAGGTCCTTTGTTTGGAATTACAACTTTTCTAATCCTTGTGTTCTTTTCATTGAAGTAACATTGGATTATTTTTCTATCATCTTTCAAGTTTCTGGTCGCATTAATTTTTTTGTATCTTTCACTGTTTGGATGCTATTCATCAAAATATAAAGTAAATCAAGGCTATAATGTTGATGTGTTGCTTAATTTTAAGTAAATCTATAACAATATGATATATAGAACCAATCTATCTACCAGGGAAAATATAAAATAAATGAAAATAACTTAAACAGTAATAAAACCAGATCTTGCCATCTGCAGACCTATTTCCTATGAATTTTATTCTTAAATTTGCTTAGGAAATTATCTATACAATTTTAATGATGGAATATTTCAGCACCGTCTATATGTACGGTAGTGTGTTAAGTGTAACTTGGTAAACAAAATATTGACTACTTCTACCGAAAAAGCAACCACATAGCAAAAGTTTAATAAAATACCAGTCATAGCTTCGATTAGTTAGAAAGTTGATCTAGTTATATTTTTATTGTATCCAAAAAGCAATGTCATTACTAAGTGTCACAAGAATAACAACCTTGCGATCAAAATCCTTAAAAAAATATTAATCCACTTCTTATTAAAATAGATAAATATAGAACACTTAGAATGGTAGAAGTTAATTGTTTCATTTTGACCAGTCATATCAACCAGTATAGGTGTAGTTATTTGGAGATTTCCAAGCTGTCAAACTTTGAATTTCATGAACGTTTTGAAAGTTCAACGTGGGTCTCCAAATTCTTGGTTATGAAGAAATATCTAAATTAAAAAAAAATATCGAGAATCTTCATGATCATTCAAACTAGTGTAGATATTTAAACCAAACTTGGTACACGGTATGACCCACGTAAACCGCTGCAACATATTTTTATGTCAAACAATAAGTGTCGAATAATATGATGAAAACATTGTATTATCTTGCATAAATTCAAAACTTATTACATTTTTCGATGCACGCTTTAGTTATCTAAAATTGTCAAACAATTTTCTATCTGTCATCATTTCATGAGAAGTTTGATTTTTATAAGCTAAGTGAATATAACGTCAAATTAAATGAGTTCTTTTTTTTAATTTAATAAATAACCCTTTATATCAACAGGATCAGTCGAAGGGTTGATTTTTTAAATTTAGTTGTACCTAACGAAATACCTCACACTGAAAAAGTAGATTTAAGACACAAAATCACTATAACAAATTGCACAGTTTATGTTTCGAAAAACTTCGATTTTTTTAGTCACCTCAATATCTCGAAATGTCTGCAAATAAAACCTATTTCAAATTTTTAGTAGAAGGTATGGTTTTTGAGATAGTAGTAATTTTCTATATTTATCTTAGGTTGACCCAAACACAACAAACAAATATTGGATAAAATCATCGATAGTAGAATTTGAAATCTTTTTGATCCGAGATTAAAAAAGAAACTTTATAAAAATAGTTTGCCTATCACTTATTTGAAACAATTTGACATTCAATATGTAAAATCTAATAATTAATTTGTGCGATAAGGTCTTGCTTTTTCTGCAGATATATTAAAAATTGCATTATTTCTTACTAAAAATGTTTAAGAAGTTCTATTTGTATAAATTCTTTTTATAGAAATATCATAATTGCCCCCAAATCTACGCTACTAGTCATTTTGCTTCTTTAGCAATAATATCAAATTATATTGTGATTCGAAAAAACATTCATCAGAATCGGGTTCAGCGATCGTCAAAACCAAATAAGAGGTTTTTCATGATTTTTCAATATTTCAACCCCCTCCCCCTTCATTTTCAACCCTATTAAGGGGGGGGGGGCGGGTTGTCTGAAAAATCTGAATCAAAGGTAAGTGCATGCAAAAACGTCGTTTAGAGTCGGATTCAGCGATCGTCAAAATTAAATACGAGGTTTTTCATGATATTTTAATATTTCAACACCCTCTCTCTACATTTTCACCCCTATTAGAGGGGTGGTACCGCTTTATTTGTCCAATAAAGGATTCGTATAATTAGTTATTAGAATTCTTTTCAATGTTTCAAAAAAAGTATTTAAAAATTCTAGTCTCATTTTTTCACATTTACCCCGTTTTTCCAAATTCCTAACCTCTGGATAAGGGTTAATTGTATACAAATAGGAATTTTTTTAGCCTTGTCAGCCAGGGACTGGTAGGTATCAAAATCCACTCTTATGTACCATTTTTTGGAAAATAATGTCGAAATACAGTGAAAAATAAAAAGTTTCGATTTTCCCACCCCTTCCCCTTCATGACACCTCCCCGGGAGGTGGTGGATACCTTTGGGATTATTTTTCCTCAAATCTACAAACGCTTAGCTTTAATTTAAGAAAATATGCGCATTGATAGCTCACTTTGTCTCCGAGATTTACGATTTTGATAAAAAAAAAATCGAAATCGCCCATAGTGTGGCGTTCGTGTGAGAATGCCACTTCCTTTTTTAATAAAAAAAATGGTACCCCACTGACTTTTCCCATTTTCATATTTTTTTAGAAATCCGCCAAATATTCTGAATGACATTGGTCATTTCAATTTTTTCGTAGGATGCATCGTTTTTGAGGAAAAAAATAAAACATATTTTTTGTAAGTTGTGTATTTTTAAGTTCTTTTGATACATTATCCAGTAAGTTGCTGTCAATAATTCTGAATAAAATATAATCATCAAATTTCGAATTATAACTTTTATAACATTCGTATTTCGTAATACTATCTATTTTTTCTTTACTGATTTGGATATTTTGCCCCATGTGAAAAAATGAAAAAATATATCCTTCCTCCAGAAGGATCAGGCAAGTATTATTTTTATGAAAATTTCACAATAGTATTTTTCAGCCAATTAAAGGCCTGTATTTTGTAGCGTTACTATAGCAACTAAGAAAATTTCCGGAAATTTTTCTCTTCCTTGGGGTAAGGAGCATGAAATTACACTGGAAATTTTTTGACATTTATAAATAAAATGACATTTATATTTAACTTCAAATTTATTCTATCATAATTTAATAAGTACAAATCATTTATAAATAATTATTTACCAAGTATGTACTTTTAGTAGTTTTAATTAAAGCGTCCAAATATTGCTGAAATTCCTCAGCCACGTCTTCTTTTCTTAATGGGGAATAAACAAGCACACATTCACTAAAATTTATAAAATGTCTATGTTTCAAAAAATAAATGTAGTACTTTGAAACAATCTTATTCTGCTGTGATCCACGAAGAGCTCCATATTTCTTACACACAAGAAGCAAATGATTTTTAATAATCCCAAACAAGTTTGGCGAATAAATTTCTGGCCCGCATTCTTGTAATAAATACATTAAAAATTTTAGGTTCCGATGATACATTTTAATTTCACTAACTTTTTTGCAAAACTTGCATAAAACGTATTTCTCAAACCGCTCCATTTTCCAATTGTACAACACAACGATTTTAAAGAAAATGGCCAAATAACGTCAAAAGTCACGATTACCTCGTTTGACATGGATTTCATGGCCTTCTTAATAATATATACATATGAATTTTATTGATATTACATAGTGCTTAAGGTTCTTTGTAAGAAAATATATTTCTACCAACTTTAGTAAAATGAGCATGTGGAAAACTGAGGGATTGATCTACTATCGATTTATTTTTTATTATTTTGCTTAACTAAAGTCGGTTAGTTGTATTTTATTTAACCTAATGTTATATGTATATAAGTTACTTTGATTAGATATACTGCTTCAAGTTTCTTTGCAATAAAATATATTTTTACCAACTTTAGTACACTACATTTTTAGAAAACTGAAAGATTGAACTACTATCAACTTATTTTTTATTATTTTGTGTAACTAAAGTGAATTTTTTTTCTCATATTAAATGAATAATCTTCTAGAATACTTGCCAGTTCTTCAACAGGTAACTTTTCCTGTATATTATAAGATTTTTCATTGCAAAATTCTAGAAACTGCTTCCAAATGCTTATCTTTGATTTTTTGGTATTATCTGGCATCAGATGTTGAATTTCTTTTTTTATTATGTCCTGGTTTTCTTCTCCAAAACGAGACATTTTTCGTAAAAAAACACTAAACTTTTCACTTTGACACCGTGCATATAAAATGACATTTGTTAACCTTGTCTCTTCAAAACAATCAAAAAATTTTAATATCTTTATATTTTTGTCGATATTTTTTAACACTTCATTGTAAAATTTTCTTACCGAATACCACTCTAGCTTCAATTAAAAACTGGAAATTTTTTCTTGCACACGAATATTTTTTAGAAAATTCCTGTGCTCGAAAAAATTTCCAGTAATAATTGAAGCTCTAGTGGTATTATAAGTGAAAATCGTTTTTCCTAACAAAAATCAACCACTTCAATGACGTTTCCAAAAGCAGTATGTTTAATTTTCAAAATGGATGATGATGTTTCGTTTTAAAATTTGTGTTGACAATTTACATTTTTAGATTTATCAAAGTAAACAAATAATACTAAAAAATATGTATATAATATTTCGGTTAGGCAAATTAATTTTTTATTTTTTTACTGAGGTAAAATACCTAAATAAATAAATTAATTGAAAACGCGACACAAATACATAACTTGAGATAATTAGTCCTGATTAGTTTTAAAAATGAAATAATCAGACAGAATAGAATGCAAATATTTCCAAGTTAATTAAATATTTTCTCTAAGTCTATAAAACGTGTAATATTTTGTTTTAATGTGAAGATATTTTTACCCATATCACCCAATGCACAATTCCAAAGAACTTTCCCTTTAAATACAATTTCATACTACGTTTCAGCTCCACTACATTTAAATCAAAACTTTAAAACTTGCATATGGAAAATGTTTACAATTTCAACTGATTTATGTTCCTCGTATTGGTTTCCCGTTGGGCGTTAAAAGGGTGTCACAACTTTACGAGTTGTTACGAAATCGCGGGTCGAACCGACATCTGGAATCCCAAGTGATATCTACCAGGGTCGTCGATCTCCGGTGACCGAGAGATCGATGGTCCCGATGGCCTGTGGCCGTCGTGACCGTCCTCTGGAGCCGGCTCCCTTTGTCTGCCGAAAATTCTAATTAAGCGTATGAACATTGCAAAGATAAAAGTGCCGTGACGTTCATTCGTTCTGTTCTAGAACCCTCGTCCTGCATTTACGGGTCGTTTCCAAAAAACAACATGAGGAAAGAGAACACTAAATACGAGGGTTGGCCAAATACAAAACTGACATACGAGGTCTTATTTAAAAGTTCCGCGAATTTTCATATAGGTAAATTATTGGTTACTATAACTCCACCATACATTAGAGGTAACTAAATTTGTACAGGACATAGCTAATACAATGCGAAACATCGCCTTAATGTTAAAAATGTTGTCACCGCTGTTCTTGGTGGTGAAAATTCGAAATATTTGGAATTATTCAAATTTCGTGGCTGAAAACGTACATAGGTTGTGTCCAAAAAACTCCTAAATTAGACTACACAATCGGAGATCATAACCACAATACTGTGTCTTATAAGGCGTCCAAAGACACGCTACCTAGTTCCGCATTAGATTTAAGTATCATCTTTATGAACTATGTTTTATACTTTCAATTATGTTTTTGTATGCAAATTCACATTGCTTTTAGGTATAAGCTCGTATAGTTCAATCAATCCTACTGTCTGTTGTCTATTGGGTAACTATTAGGAAACTTTTGCGAATGGCATACACATAATTACATATTAATATCAAATTGGAGCAAAGTACCTGCACATTTCCTGAATGTAGTCTAGACTTATCCGCATGTAACTATCTTTCGTTTTAACAGGAACGTGCTGGAGAGACATATCTTGACTGAAAGACATGTAATAATTAAAGACCTAATGTGCAACTGAGTACTAACATTATTTTCTACCAAGACCAGGTAACTATTGGGAAACATGTATTTCTGCACTAGCAACTTAAGCAGCAAGACTGTCTACATTAAATTTTTTATTCCGACTCAGAAAATCAGACAAAGTTAATGCATTGGTTTTGTTCTTCAGACAGAGAATGATATACCTTTCCTAAAAACATTTATTAAAAGTTTTGTTTATTGCCTCCTATTATAACCAAGGGTCGGATGTCTTCAGACCCTTTTTAATTTAGGCGTTCTACAAATAGGGCTTCAGTTGCCTTTATTACAGTTGTTTATTTGAAACTTCCTGTTTAGGGAAATTATTATGTCTCTAGTTCTTTTATAGCTAGCAGTAAGTTTAACAACCATCTAATGCCTTCATGGCTATACAGGAATACAAACAAAAACACAACCTCCAAGTGTAAAAAACCTACATAAAATCTTTTATCGTCTAACCATCCTGCTGATAAATACAAATATTTCCTTATTTATTTCCATATCAAAAGAGTGTATTTCTCTCTTTCCTTGTAGGAATATATTGTTTTCGTTTTCGTGCCGTACATTTTTTTGGAGTAGTCCTAATTTAATTCATTATTCGACTTTTTGTTTCAAGTGTTCTGACTATGAAACTTTACTCACCGCGCAGATATCGAAAAATTTGTTTATTTTTTATTTTTATTTTTTCGATCTACTCCTACCTTTAAGACTCTGACAATTAGAGACATCACTATTCAGTCCGTCCCTGAATTCAAGTATCTTGGTGTCATGCTGGATAGTAATCTGAAATGGGATAAGCATATCAAATACGTCATCAAAAAAATTCGATCCTTATTCCACCGGTTTAAGGTCTTAAGGGACATACTTGATGGTGACATGTTGAAGGTGGTATACACTTCGCTAGTTCAGAGTCATCTAATATATGGAATTCTGGCATGGGGAACTGCAAATCATTGTCTTTTAAAAAATTTGGAAGTGGTCCAAAAAAGAATTATAAAAATAATATATAGAAAGAAACCTACCTTCTCTTCGGATGATCTATATGCCGAGACTTCTCTGATGGATCCAAGACAGCTTCTCTTCTATTTATTGTGCATATATCAACATAAGAACAGACATGATTTAAGAGTAGGGACACACATTTATGAAACGAGAAACAAAAATAAAAATTTTATTACATTTAAACCTAATAAATGTGTAGGACAAAAAAGCCACACTTATCTTGGACCGAAGCTATACTCGGTTTTGCCTGATGAACTAAGGTCGTTGAGTAATGTAATGACTTTCAAAAGGAAATTAAAACACTTTATTTCTGATATACCGAGAGTGGAGATCCATAACGCTGTGGACCTGAAATTAAATTTTAATCAATTACTCAAATAGGACAGTCACGCATTCCACACACATTCCTGCGATGTTTATTTTAAAGCTGCTTACTGAAATGTTAAAGATTTGTTTGTAGTTGATATTGTTGAATCTTTTTTTTTTTAACATTTTTGTAATTTTATATCTTACTCTGTATATGTATCTTCTTTCCTCGCGCACAGGCTATGCCTTTAGTGAGTGTATATTAAGTTTCTATTTCTATTTTATATGCTATTATGTTATAATATTATGTTCAGCTTTTATGGAAATAAAATATAATTTAAATGATTCTTGATACAATCATGAATATAACAATAATTCGAAAAAAAGAGAAAAAAGTATTCTTCTATTTTTTTCGAAGAGAGAAATTAGAAAAATTTTAAAAAATCGGAAGAACCTTAAAGCAAGTAGGTATTTATTAAAATATATTACCAATATGTTTTGCTGAAAAGAACTTCAATGAATGTTTTTAAAACAATAGTTTTAAGTGTAAGTTAATGATTCCTGCCTGCAGGATTTTTAAAAACTGTGGCATATTATTACATTTCTACTGCTGTTATAAAATTCACACTCTTCCGTGATTGAGTTAGCAGTTTCCTTTGCAGATAGTTTTCTATGAGTTATATTAACATTTTCACATAATTTTTGAATTTCAAAATCTCATAGTGAAATATTCCACGGACACCACTGAGCCATTTATATATCAAACTGTACGTTACTATCTTTTGAGATTAACTCACGATATCATTAAAATGCCCCCAGCAAGAGGTCATTGCCCATCGATGGCTATTGTAAAATGCAATGTATATGTATAGAAGCGTTGCTCTCAATACAACAAAGTGTCTTTAAAATGTGGTCTGAATCGCAGTCGCGACTCACGCCTCGTTATGTCTTCTAGTCGCTCGTACCGAATGGTTGATGAAGGGGTAAAGTAACCAGAAAAACAAGCAACATCTTGCGCGGAATACTGATTACCTTTGAATGAAATGGACGAGAAATCACGTTGGTCGTGGGTAAATTCTATTCTAGTACTAAATTTACATTTTAAAATAAAGGCATGAATATATAAGATGTCTCCGAGAAAGTGTTACTTTGTTGTTTACTAGAATACAAACAAAGGAATTAAATGATGTAACCAGATCCAACAATGAACTCAAATATAGACACGATAAGGGTAACACACGTTAGAGAACTAATATTTTTTATAACATTTTTATTAAATTTTGTGGTATAGTTTAATTTTTTCTTTATTTATTTAGGTACTTTGAAACCAACGATAAAAATTAATAAATTTATGAAAAACATCCTACCGCTAAAAGGCTCAGCCAAGGACTGTTAATATGAAACTAGTTTTCCTTAACTAAAAGTCTTACTCTGAAAAAGTAGACAAATGAAAAATACTTTTCACTGTACCACGCACTTCAGTAAGTTGTCAATGTTTCGAAAATCAGTCTATTTCGTTTTTAATTAGATTTGACGTTTTAAATTTGTTTATCTGTTTTCATATCCAGAGATATGTACGACATGAGGTTTATTATATTATTACTTCTTTCTTTTATTATTTCATAGCCAACAAGGATCAAAATCAGCGGTCTTCAAACTTCTGCGAGTTGCGGAACTCGACCAACATTTCGATTTTTTGAGGAAACCCTACAACTAAAAAAATTTTCGAACCCTTTTTTTTCCGATTATATCATATATTTATAAATATTACGATTAACAAAATAAATATTCTACTAGGTAAAAATTATAGAGTCAGAAGAAGTCAATTATATAAATCACTAAGTGAAATGAATGTAAGCCCTAAAATAATAAGTGTGATAAAATTGACGTTAACACAAACAGAAAACAGTGTCAGAATAAACGGAAAGTTTACGGAAAGATCTTAAGTAACAGAAGGCCTTAGACAAGGAGATCCATTATCACCGCTCTTGTTCAATATAGTATTACAAAGAATATTCAGAGAAGCGAACATAGATAGATCTGGCCTAATATACCACAAACGACATCAGAGTCTGGCGTTTACAGATGATATTGTACTGTTAACAAGAAGTAAAAAAGATACCTATAACAGAAATATTCAAGAGATTGGTGGGATCAGCAGAAATAATGGGATTAGTAATCAACCAAACTAAAACGAAATTCATGGTTTGGTCGGACAGAGAATTTGTAAGAAATAAAAAATTAGGAACAACAATAGATGAAGGAAAAATATACACATTTGAAGAGGTTGAAAAATTCTCATACTTAGGAACGACATTTACTAGAAAACCGAGTTTTGAAGAAAAGTTGATAATAAAATATTAAGGTATATCAAGAGGTCTCAAAATTAGATTATATATGATTTTTGGATGCGAAGTATGGACACTGACATTGGCAGAACCAAATAGGTTAAGGATATGGGAAAGAAAAATACTTAAGAAGACATTCGGAGGAAAAAAAAATAGAAGATGTATGGGAAAGAAGAGTTAATTTAATGAGCCTGATATTATAGGAGTAATAAAAGCCCAAAGACTTAGATGGATGGGTCTTATAATGAGAATGCCGAGAATGCCGAATACAGAATAATAGAAAGCGGTATTGGAAGAAGAAGAAGACGTGGAAAAACAAAAATTAGATGGAAAAATGAGGTGTAAAGGGACGTAGAAAAAGCAAACATCACTTAGTGGAAGCAGAGAACTGGAAACAAGAAGGAATGGAGAAAAATTGTGAAGCAAGCCATGGGCCTACTAGGCCTGCAGAGCTGATATGTATCTTTCTTTTAATATTTGTACCAACAAGGATCAAAATCAGCGGTCTTCAAATTTTTGCGACCTGCGGAACCCGACCAACATTTTGATTTCTTGAAGAATCCCTACAACTAAAAAAATTTTCGAACACATTTTTACTGATTATATAATATATTTATAAATACTACGATTAACAAAACAAATATTCCACTAGGTAAAAATTAAACTAATATTTTAAAGTATAAAGTAAATATTTAGTGGATAATTAAAAAAAAGGAGTAAATATAATCAATGACTGGGATGTGCTTGAATAATTTTAAATAATATGTTGAAATCAGGTGCTATTGTCGTAAATTGCAATCGCATTTCAAATTCTGCATTAAGCGCATTGCATTTTTGGCTGAGTCGCGGAAACCCCAGAGAGGTTGTGGGGAACACCAGGGTTCCCCGGAAAACAGTTTGAATATACCGCTGATCTAAATTAACAACTCATTTGACGCGGTCCACTTTAATTTTCTTTTAACAGCATTATTTCCCTTCTCCGAAATATTGGCCGAACCCCATTGGATTATAAAACCATTTTGGCAATCGAAGTCGTAAATTTTCTTTCTCGCTTTGTATTCTTTCTTTTCGAATATTTACAGGTCGACAGGTGCCTTTAACGTGACTTTTATTGTATTCAAAAAGTATGCTATAGAAAAATTTTTGTAATTTTGAAAATTATATAGTTCAAAGGGGTACGATAAAAATTTTCCAGAAGGAAAATAATGCGTTTAAAAGAAAATTTAAAAAAATAGAGGTTATTTTATTAAACGGTTAATGACGTGTGCCAAATTGCGTATGAAGTGGACTTGAACCCTTGTTGGAGACTAATATTAAAAGAAAAAGTCACATAATAAACATTGTGTGACACCTCTAGCTAGGGAAACAAACAGACAAACAAATAAAGTTAATTATAATCGAAATGTCGTTGTCAGATCTAAAAACAAAACCACTGATTTTCTAAACGTCGCCTATTTATTGAAATGCGTGGTAAAGTGTATTTTTTTATTTGGCTGTTTTTTTCAGTACATACGAGAATTTTGATTAGACAGTACTCCTCTTAAAAGCAACCCTTGACTGATCCTTTTAGGGCAAGGGTTTATTTCATTAACTTTTTTACAGGCGGCAAATACAGAGAGAATAAACATATATGTACAAGGTGTTAAGGTTAAAATTCCCTGGTCCGATAATCGAAAATTAAAACCTCTAAAAAGTGTTGTGCAGTTCATATAAATTAAACAAATTTCCAATGCAAAAAGAAATTTATCCATAATAATAGAAACATTGGAATGCGTCTCACGTGAAGCACCAAAAAATTCTGAGTAATTTTTCCAATATAAACAAATCACTGTTTTTGAGAACGAATTAATTTTATGATTGTCATTTTTTTCACATTAATACAACACAGCACTTATTAGGGCTTTTAAAAATATCTTTTTCATCATCATCTCTCATTAAATTTTCTATTATTTGCGTATTAAAAATGTGGAACAATTCTCTCCGTAGAAGCATGTCGAATAAATTTCATTTTTCAGTTGAATGAAAATGATTAGGCTAGTAAACTAGTAGATACTATGTGACGTCAGATAACTGTTATACATATGCCCTTGTTCAGCAAAAGCTAACGTACTGTAATTTATGTCATCAGCACAAACAATAATTTGCAATTTCCTAAAAATTATGCGTTACAGTCGAAATTAGCAAGGTCGTTCCATCAGATGAATACCGCTTTCGAGTAAACTTTAAATTGTGAATCAGTTATTATTGTTTGCTTTGCAAACGTGAGTAACTTTTCCGGGTTTTATCGAAATCGGTAACAAACAATAATCTGAGTTGACGAATGACGATAGCAATTTCGCTCTTAAATGTTAATTTGATTTTAAAATGGCAGAAGTAAAAAAATAAATATAAAAATACGCGTCTTTGGATTTTTCCTATGTTTATTATTATATATCAATAAATATTTAAAAAACTTAATTCTTTTCCTGAGTTCTACAAAGGAATTTATTAAGTGACTAAATTTTCCATAAAAAAGCAAGAATATTGATTTCAGGTTAGCTCATTTAAATTGCAAACGAATTATACTACAGATGTTCCAATTTATAAAATATTCAAATCAGAAGTGAGCAAGATGACTACTAGCTTTACAGATACGTGACAATTTGTTCTTCACAAACCCAAAATAATCTTAAAATAGGACTTTAAAAATTTACTACAATTAACACCAAGTATTTTTACCTTCTTTTCACCGTAAAACCAATTAGAGCCTACTAATATTTTCTTTTAAAAATAAGTCCTGTGTTTGGATATTATTATTTACGTCGCTATATCTAGGTCTTCTTGGTATAGGTGAGGTTAAAAAATAGCAAGTAGTTTTCTTAAAATGGTGATAATTAGAGTTTACTGTTAAGTGGCTCACATTTCCGATATTCATTGTACCCTTTAGTGCGATAACTGTTGTTCTTTTTGTAGCCGATAATGCTGAGAATATTTTGTGTAAACACATAAGGCGTAGTTCCTGTAATTCTACAAATAGTTTTGTATGCCTATAAGAATTTGAAAGGTGCATATTTATTTATTTATTTATTTAAATTATTTGTCCAACAGTGAAAATCACCAATTACAGGACAAAGTATAAAAATATATAATATTTACAAACATGTGACCATACAGAACAAAATGTAAAGAATAAATATAACCAACATACCAGTAAAATAGTGTAACAACAAAGGAAAAAGAAAAATAAGAAGAAAGAAAAAAGAAAAAGCTGCACTACTCCCTATGTTATCAATCATGATTTGTTGACACTTCTAATAAATATTGTTTCTAAATACAAGCTTTTTCTTTTTGAATTTTTATTTGATGATTTTCGTAGTTCGCATTCTACTTCATATCAGCATTTTCTCATAAAAACTTGAAATTTTCTTCTGTAAATTGTTTGAATAAAAATGTGTTTTCTAGAAGTTTGTTTACTTATGAACAGTTTTAAGTATGCAAACATTATGTCATTTTAACGTCAAAGTAAAAATATTTAATACAAATGTCATGGTCACGATAACATTCTGTCTTGAGTAATTTACTCATATAATTAACGAAATGTCTATTACATTTACATATTTTAATTGCAGTAATAAATAACAACAAAAAAATAAAACCAAAACAAAAGTTTTAACACTTTTCTGACAATGTGATTTATTTTCCAAAATGTGCACATACGAGGTCTGTTCAAAAAATAACCGAACTTTTTGAACTATGCGCTAATGGAGATATTTAGTGACATGCTGTTGGCAGCGTTGCACATAACGTCCTCCAAAACTACATGATCCTGGATTGTTGATATCTCATTTAGTTTTTGTAATATTCTGGAACAACGATGCAATATAAAATTTTGCGTGAAACTGGAGATAATTTTCACAGAAACATTTCAACTTTTGAAACAAGCTATGGAGATGATGACCTTCAACTGATGATTCTCACGTTCAAAAAGTCAAAGATCTGGTGCGTGCAATAGCCGATTGACTGTCAGAGATTGCAGATGTTAGCATCTCAATTGGGCTATAGCATGAAATTTTGATAGAAAAATTGAAGATGTATTGAGTTGCAGTAAGTAAAAGTTGTTCCTTTTTTTGATGACCGAATAGCAAAAAGAAAATCGTATGGACGTTTCTCGGTAACTTCTTGAACAATGACGATGAAACATTCATTCAAAGGATCGTAACGGGAGACGACATTGACACAAAAGTTCAGTCACCAGAATGGATTGGCAAAGGATCTCTACGCCCCAAGAAAGCACGTCAGTCTCGATTTAACGTCAAAGTGATGCTCACTGGTTTTTTTATTATTTTGAATTCTTGCCTGAAGATGTACTTGCATATGTGTACTATCAAGACATTTTATAATGGTTACGTGAAAAATTAAATTCGGTTATTTTCTGAACAAACCTCGTATTTTTCACATAATAAACATAAAATCAAAAAGTGTGCGCCTAAATTTATACATAAGAACTGAAATGGTTTAAACTTCCTTTAAGCATTCTACAAACTTTTACAAGGTTTGACACAACAAGTGCTCTTTTTGTTTCAGTTCATCAGATTTATTATCATATTTGTGGAAGAATTTGTTTAAAAAAACTGTTCCCACGCTCCTGTTCTAATTAAACAATCTTGCTATTTTGCAGACTGGAGACATAAATAAACTTTCCTAACAAGTATGCATTACGTATAAGGGGAACCATTAGAGGCACTTGTAGCATTTTCATAAACACAAGGATCTCATTCGACTTCTCTCCAATCATATCACTTTACTTGGCGTTAGAGGCAACTTGTATAAATATTTGATCACCAAACAAAAGTTCTTATACGGACTTGTAAATGCATTTCTACTGCATCCATATTTGTAGTGTAATGTATTCTTTGTACGAGGCCATTAGAGCCATTGGACAAGTGTGTCATTGGCGTACCACTATTTTAGTTTAGAAAATAAAAACTATTTTTTTTCATCTACTCATTTGTGTATTTCCAGCCTCCATAACGCTTACATCATCTATTTATTTGTATCATTAACTAATGTGAAGATTCAGATTCGAAAATTATTTGTTTTAACATTTGGTACAACTGATAATAATAATTTCTCATCTGCAATAATTATATTGAACACAACTACATATTTCAACTAATTTTTAATTTCCACAGATGCTTGCTGTACCCGTTATGATACCATCTAAAGGTAAATAAATAATTTTAGACACAAGTATTTCATCCTCAGTTAAGTCTCGTAGGAACATCAGTAAAACAGTTTGGCTAACGTTATAGACTTTTTAGAACTCTTTTCCGCATGATTTTTCTGTTTGTACATAAAAATAATATATAATATTACTAAGATATATTGTCTAGGAAAAATAATTAAAAATGGTATGTCCCATATATGGCACACTATGCATTAATAAAAATTAATTAATTAACTCGTTACTCTCTATGACATTTTTAAAAACAATTCCGATCTTTATTTAAACATGAAGCTATTTTGCATTTTTGACATGAAACGAAAGATTTTCCATTACAATCAGCGTATTTGCAATGTTGTCTGTCGGTATTCCATATTGGAAAAAGATCTTACCGATCTCGACGTATTTCATTTAGTGGATAATCAGTAACTGGTCCTTGCATTCATTTTTCAGTTATATTGTTTTCCAAACTAGCACTAGGTCTCCCCTTTTTGGTAACAGTAACTTATTTGTTTACTGTACGAAGAACTTCAGCAACAGCTAGTTTAAAATCTACTAATGGCAAGTAGTTTGATGTGGAATTACTTTTACGCATATTATATCTAATAAATGGAAAAAAATTCGTAGGTATCATTTTTTGATCTTATTTCGATTCAATAATAGTCAAGCATGGAACCCAATAAATCCCCACCCCCCATATATTTATTATATAAAACAATTGCTCTTGGACAAGGAATATCTTTTTTGGAAAATTGCGCACTTCAGCTGTTGGCTGGCTACCTACATAAATGGTGTAACGGTTCAATTAAATTTATCGAGGATTTTAATTAAATTTTAAGGACAGCTGGTATATATTCTGTTTAATAATGTTTATGGACCTAAACCATAGGCAACATTCATTACCTTTCTTTTCTGGCTACAAATCTAAGAAGTTTAATATATGAGACTCGCAAAAAAGGTAACGGCAGTTTTTGGAATGGGGAGATAGGTTTTTACGTTTTCGTACGGCTATCGCTAAGGTGCGAGTGTGGAAAATTTTCTGCTATATCTTAACGCTTGTGTTACCCAAAAAGGGGATTTTGTGTCAGGAAATTGAGTGAAAATTGTGTTCCTTTGAAGCATTTTGGATAGTACGTATCTTAGAACCTTCTGGTGGAATACAATTGCAGCATTGGCTGGATTTTAGTGCACCTTGGCGATTGCAAAATCAGGCCGTAATATTTAATTTCCCTTATATGATTACTGGGATACTGAATAAGCCACTCTCCATCTCTGTAAGTAATTACTCTATTTTTTTCCATTATTCCTCATTTACCTTCTGGTGTATCGTATTTTATAGGGCTTTTTACCACGGGCTGACATCCCTTATTATCAGTAGAGAGACAAACTTACATCCCTTAACATTCAACCTTTGAGGCAGCCTCTCAGCTGGTCTTACATCACTGCTACAAGGATCTATATTGGGTCATCGGGGTACGAGTTAGATTTTGGTGGAGTCTTCTACTGGGCGTGCTCATTGTGCCAGTGCATCTGCAACTACAGGGTCTCCAGATAAGCAAAACTTATTTCTTTATTTTTAAATTTATTCCTTTGGTTTCTTGCACCGAGGCAAGCAAGTAGAGGTAGATGTATATCTGACTCCTATTAATTGCACCAATTAACAGCTGATCTATATATGTATATATTTTTTTCCCTTTTTTTTAATAATTTTGTGTAATAATATAAGATTATATTACACATATTACACATATAAGGTATGTGCATGTTCAGAACCTTCTTTGTGCACTTTATCTGAACATTACTAAATTACAACTAGTCTTAAACCTACGGGGCAAATCATATACATAAACTTATCTGTTTATTATCTATTACTATTTTTTTTTTGTTATTCCAAATAAGATAATTCTATGAGCTAATACCGGCTGTCAGTAAGCAAAAGTTGTACCTGTGTATTTTCTTATCATTTTTAATTTGTAAACAATTACTAAAACTTTCAGAGTTACCTACATATTCATACAAATGATCAGTAAATAGCTTATGGTTGTGTCCCCGATTAATGTTAAACTTTTCCTTTTCTTCTTTTATTGCTTAGTTATTTTTTTTCTTCCCAGTCAGTTATATTAGGTAGTCCGGTTACTATTAGACATTTATATATATATTTTTTTCTTACTAATATCGTTTATTCAATTTGTTTATAAAGAATTAGATAAGGATTAATGATAGATATAACAATTGTCCACCTATCGTGATCACGAGCGGTCTCCCAATTGAGATTTATTCTCATTTATTTATAATTATTTATTTAATAGATGTCGTCGACTTAGATACTTTAATTGTGATTTGAACGTTAATAAATATTAGTAACTGAACTATTTTGTTCTATTAATTTAGTGAATTGAGCATACTAAAATATAACTGAATTAGGTATTGCTACTAGTTGCTAAATAAGCTATTTTGGGTCAACATTATCTTTGAACTCAATATTTAGTAACCGAATATTGAGTAGCTTAGAACCCTAGGGTAAATGGTTACTGGCGCCCTTAAACTAAATGGTCCTCTTAAAGAATGACCGCACGACCAGCTCCGGCTGAAGGCTAGCTTAGGGTTTTGCACTTCCAACTTGGACCCTTTTTTTTTCCTTTAAGATCAGGGTAAGTACATCAACCCTCAGCGAAACGAAAAGGTAGCAATGGAGATAATATTTACAACTTTGTTGTCAAATCATGAAACGATGCTAACGTTTATCTTATCGATAGTTGCAACTTTTTCTACCATTGCTCCTCTTCCTCGTTTCTTGAGTTCAGCCTCTCGTGGTAAGTTTCAGTTTGGAACACGGTTGATCCTAACTGTTCCTAATGGTAAAAGTCCTTTTTTAGTTAGGTACCTACACCTGAAGCTGCACACTAGTGATTCAATTATCAAAAAATATTTTATGATTCGTTATGAACGTTACTACTTACTCCTAAATCGGTCGTGTTTACAGGAATTATGTTGTTTTGGGCACCAGCAAATATTTTATAGTCATAAGAAAAACCTGATATACTGCTGCGGGCAAAGGTTTTGAATTGGGCACCGTAAGTAGTCTTTCTCGAAAATGATCGAAAAGTGGTCTGATTTTATGCAGCGTGTCATGACCATGACCTTCCTTTAGGGATAAATGTATCATTCTCGTTGAAATGTAGGAATCCCTTGATTAATTCCCAACGGTTACATGTCATGGTATTTGAAATAATAGATTGACCCGTATATATGCTCCAATAATGTGGGTAAATGAATAACAGGCATATTGATGCAAATTCCATTAAATTGCTCTACTTCTTCTACAGAGCCTTAATGGTTTATTTGGTTGCTTTGAATTGCATATAAATTGCTTTGTTGTATAATTTCACCCAACATACTCGATGTGAGAAAGTATTTGAAAAATTGATATGGCGTTTCAAGGAAAGATACATATTTCTTCTGGCATTTCAGATGTACCAATAAATTCAATTCTTCTGCAGAAAATTGAAGGCTCTTTTCAGTCCATCGGGCTTTTCTCCAATTTGTCTTCTCTGTAATATTTTGTAAGTATTTGTAAGTATATTTAGTTGTCAATGGTACATTATCTTCAGTATGTGCCATATATGACCCAAGATGCAGAAAGGTTTTTTAAGAGGTATTTTTTTCAGAAAAGCTATTAATTGGGTGAATTTTGAAATGTCAACATTATTCATCAAATTGATTGTTCTTAGCATCGAATAATCAACCCACAAACTTCCCGGAAATTTTACATTTCAACTTTTCCTCAAAAGAATATATACTCTTTTATTAATTACAATATCTTTGTCACGCTGTCAGATTTTGAAAACTTTATCAGCGTTTTCCGAAGACTTGTGAAATAATTCGTCTAACATCAAGTGCCAAACATAATACATGCAGAAATATAAACATATTAAAAATTGATTGATTGGAAAAATTTATTTGGTAGTTATTTAGATGAGGGACTGACCTTTTATCTTACTTTTTATTTTTTTTTCAGTTTCAAATTTGACAAAAATTGTTCACAATTTTTTTACTTAAAATCTCGCTGCGTCACTGGATTTTGCACTCCCTCAATGCGATTTGAACCAAATTGCGAGAAAAAAATTGCTCATCGGAAAATTAATATTAATCTTTTACCATTAACGCGCTAAACAACCTATGAAATTATATACAAATTAAATAAACAAATAAAATTCTTATTAATGTTTTTCTTAAATGCGCAGTTCCAAATAAAAAAAATTGCATTAAAGATTATCATTCAATTTTTGTGTACGTGTTTATTACTTGCATGGTATTTTTGTTATTCATAATTATAATTGGTTCATTCACTACGATTTAAAAATTATTGTTTATTTTGGAACTGCACACTGAACCCATGAGTAAACATTTTATTTGTTTATTCAATTTATTTATGATTCAATCTGCTCACCCCGTTAGGTATGAATGAATAAAAATGATAAAAACCGTAATATTTATTTTATAATGAATAATACATATATTATTTTCGAAATTTAATGGAAAGTACACTGACTTTAAATTAAAAACATCGCAGAAAAAAATTTTACTGCCACCGAATAGACTTTTTTAAACCGCCTTTCAAGAAAAAGTAAACCAATTAAATCGGTCAGTAAAATATATTTTATTACTTTAGTTTGTTTCTATTTGAAATGATTTACATTGTACATATCTTCATCCTGTAATATCAACTCAAATAACAAAGGATGGCAATATTTTGTGCGCACAGACTTCGAAACTACGAAGGCTTTTCATTTTTCTTTTCAACAAATTATCTGCTGTAGGTTAGGTTGGGTTGGGTTGGTTAAAGTTAAGGGCAAACTTTATTTTATTTAATTGAACTTAACCGCCATTATAATCCAGTTTTTTGTGTCTAAATTGCAAGATATGGGTATTGTGGACGCCATGTGGTTTCAACAAGACGGTGCTACATGTCATGCAGCTCGAGAAATAATAGGTTATTTTCTGATTGTGAAATTTCTCGTTTTGGTGATCCGAATTGGATGTCCAGAACATGAGACTTAACGACTTTTTCTTTGCGTTTTTCTGAAGTCTAAGGTTTGTGCTAGCAAGCCCGCGACCACCCACCCTCGCCTTAAATGATGAAATTATGCGCTGTGTCAACGAAATTCAGCCGTATTTATACCATTTACCCCATATTCTATTCTATACATAACCCTATACAGTATACTTTATGAATCAATAAAAAAAATTACAATTTTTAATTAAGAACCTGTGTTTTCTATCAAAAGTACTTCTTGCGTGAATTTTGGGACACTTTTTATTAGAAGACTTATCTATTTTATTAGCGAGAACATTTTATGGCTGTGTGCGAAAAAAGTGTAGTAACAGTTCCTCTATATTTTCGTTTAAATATGTGTTTTTAATTTTAACAATGTTTACTTCAAGTTCAAATTTAGCAAAAATGTTAACGGTGTTAATAAATCTACTTATCCTCTTATATTACGCATTGACGAATCCCATCCTTTCAAATGTAAATCATTAAATTCGTGAACTTTCTACGTCTATGCGTTGCTGTGGTTTCCTAGAACGCAGAGGCTCCAGGCAGATGTGAAAGTGTGTTTGTGTTTGGAGGGTTAGGGCAACCACCCAGTCAAATAGTCCTTAACAGAGTGTCGGTTTTTATTGAAGCCCTCTACTTCACTTGCATGGGCTATTCTGTCGGGTTATCTACCTACCCCAACTATATTTTCGTAGACAGCTGTTGGAGCTCATTTAGATATTCCCGTGCGTTGAAGAATATTCCAGAGTGACTTCAGAATTATATTTACTCTCATAGCGCTTCGACCTATACTAAAATTATGATTCGTAACAGATAGTCGAACGAAATGTATGTTCTTTAAATAATGGTCAGTTTGCTTATATTTATTTTTTATATTTTAAATGTTCTTTCAGTTTTTACAAAAATATTGTCTGAAGTTATTTATTTGTGGTTTGGTTTTATTTTTTCACGATTTGTTGAATATTTTGGAACATGGAGAAAAATTAATTAAAAAAGGAGAGCAACCAAAAATTTCAAGCTGAAAAAAGCAAATAAATAATAAACAAAAAATACAAGTCACTATATCACGCACTTCAATAAGTAATTGTTTTTAGAAAAATCAATATTTTTGATGAGAATGACGCTTTTTTAACTAGGTATGACAGTATCCATAACTAAAGATATCATGTTCTATTCTTTCAATATTTAGTAGGAAAACAAATAAAAAAATATATACCTATATACCTATACAGGGTCATTCAGAATTTATTCAAAAAAAAGTTCTGGGGAAATTTTGTCCACCGACTGTAAATACATTTGGGTCCGTCTTACTCAGTTTTTAGGAACGAACACAAATGTTGACTTGTTTCACAATAACACAAATGCTTCATCATAACACAAATGTTTTCTTGCTTCACAATAAATTAAAACCATAATCATCAACTCCGAGTTGCTATACACGCAAGCCATTTTTGACAGTAACTACTAAAAAACTATCGTAAACACTATGGCAACAACGACTGTAAAATCGAATTTCAGTATTCGGAGTCGCTTGGGCCACGTGGCTCTCCACACGTATTACGAATGACGCTAGAGACTACAGTTGTCCAGCTATGTAATGGTTAAATGTAGTACTTTAATAATTTTTTTCTCGGAAACTATAAAGATTTTACAAAATTTTTTTTTTACGATATTGACTCCATTTTTCATGCCGCATCTATCCCAAATTTTTTTGGATAAGTTGTGAATCACTAAAATCATTAAAAATAAAGTAGAAGGAAAAAAGAGAAACTATGAAAATAATAGAGTCAATTCAAGCAAGGATAGTAAGATAAGAAAGATAAAGATATCTTTTGTTCTGGTTATGAGTTTGTGAACATTTCAAATGAAATATGTTTGAAACAGGAATTTTTAATTTTGACCTATTTGTAGATGGATTTAGATTTACAAAAATACATATTTTCGCTATTATTTAGACATATACTTTTTCATATGTTTAGCTCAGCTTTAAATCCAATATGGTGACTGGCACTAAAGCAGTGAGGTCCGGAAGATCTGTATATAGACTACTAATAATCCTCAAACGATTAGAAAAATAAATTATGGTATCGATAATATCACAGGTCAGCAAGGAAAAAACCCAGAAAGTAGACAATATGTCCCCAAAGGTTTTTGATATGCTGAATCAAAATTTGGTTTCAGAATTGAGCCTAGGTTTTCAAGATATTCTAACCAAAATGTGTAAAAAAGGCGGTTTTTTGTTATATTCAAGGTTATATGACATCGCGAATAATTTTATTTTCTAAAAATCAATTACACCACTGAAAAGTAGAATCTTCACCCTTCAAAACCCTTCTTTCAATTTGAAAAAATATTAATTTTTCACTAAGATATCGTTAATTGAAAATTACTACTTCAACTAACCTTGAATATAGCAAAAAAACTGTGCCAAATAAAATTGGCTGTTGTCAACAGTAGTTTGTAGATTGCATTCATACATCTCTCAGTTAAATGCAATAATATCTAAGTAAGACTGAGTAATTATATCAATAAATTGATTGATCTTGATAACGCATGTTCTGCCAAATTCAAGTAAACACAACCAATCACTGACAATTAAATGGACTCAACTAAATGTACTAAGCTAACATACTTCATACTTTAACAATCTCACTGCATCGTTTCTATAGTATGAAGGGCACATGTGCTGCATATATTTAACCTAAACAGCGTAATTGGATCAGGAACTGAAGTCAATTTTACAATTTAGACCAATTGTGAAGGAGACGCAGCCATATGTTACGTTTAAATTACATGTGTCATTTCCCATTGTAATGACCATCTCAAGTAGGTCGTCAGACCTAAAGCCACATCAAGTAAGTCACCAAGGTGGAACATCCTTTGACGATGAGACAAAAAATACGGGCAATTGTTCCATAAAACCACTGGATTTGAACCGGTGTGGTGTATAAAATTGTATATTTCTTCAGCCAAATTTGTTTAATAAATTTGAATAAATGTAGTTTTTTCTTTTATCCGCATGAATTGTTGTGGAACTTCATTCAGGATTCTTCTAGCCACAAACTGATATTTCAGTTATTCTAATAATGCCTAGTCCAGAACTACAAACAGTGTCCATATACAAATACTTTAAAGAAATTCCCAATGAAAAATTAAAAATATTTGCCGGTAAAGAACAACAAACGTTAATAACATGTCTTTTACTTGCCCCTGAACAACAGTTTAAGTAGTTTGTCCACATCAGAAAATATTATTCATTCGGTTTCAAAGTTTCAAAGAATACATTTCAAAGTGATGGGTACAGCTTGATCAAATTAATCTTGTCCATGAGCTTCAGATGCGCAGTGGTAATATTACCAGACTAGCATCGGAGCTCATTCTCTTTGAACGCTGAACGATGAATATCGGTACAGGTTATGAAAAAGTGAAATAACTTTCTTATGAGTTACTAGTTCTGTTTCGTTTTCAAGTGCCTACCTTGTATATAGTAGTTAACTATTGCCCATTGTTTACAACATTTATCACGAACAATTGTTTATAGATATTTACCAGCGACAATATAAATTATATCTTCGCGGCAATTTAATGTTGCTTATAAAAATTTTATTGTTACAATAGGCGTCAACTAAAACAATGCCAGGAAATTATCTCAATACCTCGTCCTGTTTTCAGTCCAGACACAAATTTCTACTTGTATAGCGCTTTACATCTTCCTCGACAACAAAAATAGAAACTGTAGTTCCTTTTACACGCTTTGTCCTAATGAAAGTACAAAAATAAAACCGTTATGCCTCGACGTACAAACACGGCACCGTTTGTTTTGTTGTTTGAAATTGAGATATTAATCTTTTTTTTATTTATCTTAGTAACATCTGGCTTAAGTCAGCTATTTATAAGGCAGACATGATTGTAGTAATATTTACAAGTGTTACACACAGCAGTAATATTTTTTGAAAATTACCTACGTATACGCAACATGTTTTGATTATTTATTTATTAGTCTGTTTTAAAATAATAATTCCGCCACTTATGTCCTTAAGATAAATTACATTCTTCGTTCCCTGTTTTTGTTAGAAAATGGATGTGTTATTTATGTTTAGCATCAAGCAAGACACTGAAGAAGGTTCACTAAAAATTAAAAGTAAACAGTGTTACAGATATGTATAATAACTAATTCAACATGACTTGAAAATAAACAAATACAGATGTGACGTTGAATATCAGCACTATAATTTATAGCATACTTTTTAAGTACTGGTACTACTACATTTGGTGCATCTGCCTACTACATTTTCAGCAGATGAAATTAGTCTATTTCCCTTGTAGTTTGTACTCTATCTACATCTCTACTTTTTTTTTAAAGAGAAAAAAATTTGAGATGCAAAAGTTGTATGAACGTTCAGCGCCAGTTTATATTAAATCAATCAAATAAACGAACTTACCAAGCAGTGAAAATATGCTATACTATATCTTTTTCTTTGTTTTTATGGCACACCTTTTTAGTCATAAATTTCTTGGTATAAGAGAGAGACCCATAAAATATTACTGTACCTAGTGATTATAAGGCGAGTTTTATTCAACATTTATTTGATTTGGTACAAAATTCTAAATTACATTGTAAAAAAATCGGTTAGTGAAAGCAACAAATGTGAGTGAATTCATTGAGTGCAATTATTGAGTATATTTTCACTCAATGTTGAGCATTTTGATAATTTTACTCATTTGTGATATTGTGAATATTTGAACTAAAATTGAGTACTTTCACTCAAATTTAGGTACCCGTTAAATAAATTCTGCAGATTATGGTATTTGGTAGCTAAATCGGAGTGAATGCCCTCATTATTGAGTAACCCCACTGCATTCTATGGTTGTCGTGCGTTGTCTTTGTCTATTCCCATCGTTCCCATTAGGTCATCTCGTGGCGTGGTGTATGGCGTGTAGTGCTGGACAAGTATCCATTAATCCGGTTATTTTGGTGAACATTATTTTAAATGCAGTGGTTTGATTACAATAATTAAAATCAATAATATAATGAGTCTCGATTAATATTTGGTTAAATAAACGGATAGTTAGATTATTACGTATACTTACTTACGTACCTGTAACGCTCAATATAGGTTATGACAATCTTATCGTCCGATCAGTTAACCAATTCCTTTAATCGAGACCTAAAATATTGTCTCTAAAACAGATCTGTGTAGAGTAGAAATAGAAAGAATATAGTGGTGCAAAATTCACTAACTTCTGTAGCAATAAATATATTTTTATTTATTTATTTATTTTTAACGACCACATTACATACAATAGAAGTACATTTGAAGTTTCTGTTACGTTAAATGATTATTGTTAGAATTTAAGTTGAAATAATCACTTATGCTATAAAAACATTTTTATCTAATAAAAAGTTTTTACTTAACCTACGAAATTTATTAAAATTTGAACTAGTAGATAACAATAACACCATTAAAACATTTTACGAAGTGATTATATAATTTAATATTTAATTTATTAATCTGAGTAGTACGGATCCTAGAAAACGATAATATCAAATTTTCGTCATTTCTGGAATTATATGAATGCACGTCTGAATGTTTTGAAAATTTATCTAGTCCACGGTGTATCTGCAGCAGAGACTGAAAAATATATATACATGCGTAGAGGCATAATACGAAATTTACCACGTTACCTTTTGTAATTAGCATAGTGCAAATATAAAACAGGAGGCGTCCCCCACAGAGCAGGGCAAGTCATTTATATATAAAAGAAACAAAATCGGTCTCAGGACAGAACCCTGGGGAACACCATTTTCAACGGGGAGCTTCACGCAGTTTCACTAATAAAATTTTAGTTGTACTCATTCTAATACCGTGAAAATTTCAGGTACATTATTGAATAAAACTGGGTGATTTTTTTTTACTGTGTACGTTCCATGAAAATTGTATAATTTGTATTACCTTACAAATTACGCCAGAAAATAAGACTTATTCCAGGCAGAGCTCATTGAAAACGTTCAACGGGAAACAATCGTTCGACTACAAAAATGTATTGAAGTAAACGGACAAAACATTGAACATTTATTATAAAGTAATTGTTATTTAAATAATGTTTTATAATTAAATATTATTTTTTTCCATTTACAATTAGAAAATGGTATAATATATAGGTTGTTAAAAAAAAAATTAATGATGGCTGCATATTATGTTCTTCTTGAGACACTCTGTATATAATTTTCTTATGTCAAGAAATCCACAACTAAAAATACCAATCGACGTGTCCGAGCGTTTATACACACAATAATTACGTGAATTTTAAACGAATTTTTTCGTCTCATCATGAACGCAGTGTAGAAAGATCTAAATATTTCTTCAGGAAGCCTCCTAGCAAATGGAATTAATAAATGTTCATAGAACAAAATCATATATAAAAAGTATAAAACTTCTAGAAATAAATTACATTTTAAAATGATTAATGTGAATTGTTTTTTACATAACCAATATTTGCCCTTTTGCTCTTTTGCCCTTTTGCCCTTTTTACTGAATTTCTTTTTAAAAGTATATACATTATTGTCAGCTCTCGAATGTTTTATTCCACTTTAAGATATTAAGATAGATATTAAGCTAAATCAAATAAATTAAAACAAATTTCTTTCTAAAAAAATCATATCAAATGAAGTCAGTCCCTTCTAGCCTTCAAAAAATTAAAAATTCTTTGCCCCTCTCGGCATATAGGAATAGACCTATTCCTTTCTCACATTATAAAATAAATTTAACACTTTTTCCAATTTTCTCTAAATATTTTGACAACTCAGCTATACAAAGACAAAGATATGCCTAGTTATGTATACACATTTAATTCAGTCCGAGTTCATTTATCTCCCAACACTTTATAATTAGACCAAAAACAAAGACAGAAGAAAAACAATCCCACAGGTGGCGTGTTACCATGGTGATATATAAATAAATACTACCCACATGGATCTAGCGTAAGAATCTAGCTCAAAACTACTTTCCGACCCACAAACAAAGTGCACAGCGTACCCTGAGACGAGGTTAACACATGCGCTTTTCGTTTTAGCAACATTACGGTTTTTCGATTCTCGAACTCTACGCACAGTGTTACCAGATCTCCTGTTTTAACAGGAGATCTCCTTCACTCTCACTCTCCTGTTCTACTGTTTTCACAATGAGATCTCCTGTTTTTAGTCTCAATGTCTATTCTTCTGGTTTCTCTATGAAATCTTCTGTTGATTATACTAATTTTCCTCAGAATAAGATTATTTTAGTACGACACTGTTCTCTAACGGCAGTGTGTTCGTCACTTGTTAATATTTTCAGTCCTGTTATATTTTCTGTAGCCGAGTTCATGCAAGATCTTTTACTGATCTTGCAGTTCATGTACATATTTAAATTTTAAATCCCCAATTCGCGTTTATATGAACTGGGCCTAACAGAAGGCGTTTCGTTTCGTTCGTTTACTTCAGCGGGATTCTGGGATTTTTTATTTTGACAACTGACAGTTGTCAAATCACGTGACATACCGATGTAATTGCAAACTATTAAACGAACTCCTACATTTATATATTATATAAATATAATATTTTGCTATATTTTGTGCATGTGTTCCTCTATTAAAAAATATATTTATTAAAATCTCCTGTTGAAAAAAGAAATCTCCTGTTTTTTTGGCTACATTACTACTGTTGACAGAAATTTCCATCTGGCAACACTGTCTACGCAACCACTGGAATATGTACTGTGAAAGGTCTCTATTCTATACGCTTCACATCTCTCTTGACATTTGGACCGTGTACACAGAGACAAGGGTGGATTTATCTTTGATAACCTTTGATTAGTGAAATTAAACATTTTTTATGTCCACAGTTGGCAGCTTTGTACAACAATATACAGGGTGGTCCGAATTTTATGCAGGAAACTTCGAGGGCAGATAGGGCTCTTTAAAATACTATGTGCTTACCTTATAAACAGAGGTCTGGAACGGCACCGTTTTAGAGATACAGGGTGTTGAAGTTGTCAAAAAAAAATAGATTTTTTGTTTATATCTCCGGAATCTATTAACCGATCTCAATAAAATTTGGTACATATAATGTATGATAGTAGGCCTTATATTCCCTGAAATATGAGCTTTAAAGGTTCAACCAGTGGTGTACAACTGGACAGGGGTCACCCCCTTTTTTACAAAAAAAACTACGCCACTGCATTTTTTATGTCATTGTAACTGATTTATATTTTAATGCACAAAATACGTAAAAAAGGTGACTTTAATTTTTTCCCTAAGATTCGCCGTTCTCAAGTTATTCATACCAATACAATCCCCTTGTGGCAGACACTTCTAACGATAATATTACAAGAATATTTGTTTATGTTTATAAGTAAGTGCATATCAACAAAATTATTTACACTCCTTTCTACACCACCTGTGAGGTAGTGTGCGATATAAACAAAAAATCAATTTTTTTTTAAAACCTCAACACCCTGTATCTCTAAAACGGGGCCGTTCCAGACCTATGTTTATGAGGCAAACACATATTATTTTAAAGAGATCTATCTACCCTCGAAGTTTCCTGCATAAAATTCGGACCACCCTGTATAGCTTTTAACAATGCATTTGAAAATAAAACTGTAGAAACTAAAATATGGATAGCTTTCAAAGAGGGCTTAAAAATAAAAAAAATGTGTTTGACTGTTTAAAATTATTTACTGTTTTTTTAAAGTATTTACAATTGTAGAGTTTAATTAAAATTTAAATTAAAAAAAGTATCCTAACTCCAAAGGGATCTGCTACGAAAAAATAGTAGTAGATATCAAAAGAACTGTTCGCTAACCCATAAGACAGAAGAATATTTTCAATTATTTTTTATTTAATGCAAGGTTCATTAATGTGATAAGAAGCAATGCTTGTCTACCACACACACACACACACACACACACACACACACACACACACAAAATGCACATAATGCACACAATTTTGAAACCTTCGGAGAGTATGTAGTAACGAATTATTTTTAATACAAGGTTATTTACACAATCGTGTTACTGTTAAGTTATCTCAAACGAGTTCAAATTTAAATAACAAAATAAGTAAACTCACATTAACTAAATGAGTAGCATAAATAGATTTCGTTTCTATGTAATTATTACTTATATTTAGCCCCTGATGTTTACCTAAAGGTGATTTTAACGCCACTGAAATACGTGCTCGATAATATCTTTATGTTGGTTTCTATAAAATATGTATCACACAAAATTAATTTTTATCACAAGGCTATCTATTGTAACGATTTTAAAGTAAGTAATATCCTGTTAACTTACTAGCATGGTGGAAATATTTGTACGAATTCAAGAAGTTGGTAATTAGTACCTTGAAAAGGTAAAAGGAAAGTTGAAATTTTAATGAATGGAACTGGTTTGAAAATTAACTGTTCTGCGTGTACCTTTAAAGCAAAACCTGTTGATAACAATGATTTATTAACAAATTAATGCAAGCAGTCGTGCGATTATATCAGCAGTATTATATGCAAACCACGCAACTGTACTGAATATCGCAAAGGCAGTAAATTTGAAGATATTAAATTTAGTTATCAGTTGCAGACAGAACGACACATGCTTTTTCTTTCAAAAAGGAGATAATGAAAATAAAAGCCTATCTCTGAGTTTAGGCATAAATTTTTGTCATTATTTTCTTTCAATGATTCGTCAATGTACCATAAAACTCGAAATTAAATGTACATTTTAGATACGCGGGGAACATTTTATAACGAAGGTGTTTTCGTTACAATTTCATATCTCGAAAACTAACAGAGATATCTAAGTTCTGTGAAGTGTTGTGTAATTCATTTAAGATACTTGAATTTTGAGTGCAATGTTAACTTCTCTTTGTAACAGAATAGATGGCGCAGCAAACCAAAAAAAAGAAAAACTAAATAGTTATTTAGTATTCGTAGTCGAAAAAGAACTAGTGATTTTTCTGAATTGATTGTGAGGGAAAATGAACAACTTCGATGGCAAAGAAAATTTATGTAGTTTTTTTTGGTATTACTGTTAAAGGTTCCTTCTCAAATAATTATACTTTCGTATTTAAAGACGGTTGTAAATGTTTTTATTATTAATTTAAACCAAATTATTGTTATACAGGGTGTTAGAAGTTTGAATGCCTTAATTTTAACAGGCGATAGAATACATTAAAATAAACAAAAAAACCTTATATGACATGGGTCCTAAACTCAACCATTTCCGAGAAAAAAAATTATCAAAATCTCCAACTTGATGTATAAAAGTTCGATTAATTAAGGAATATTGACACAACTGCGTGCATAGAATACCATAAAATACAATGTTTATCACTTTTTTGAACTTATTTATGCTTAATTCTAAAAAAATTAACGTTGTAATAAATTTAAATTTCGATAAAATTCTTATCGAGCAATGTGACAACGGCGCGGCGGTTTATTAACAGGAGGTACTAAGGTGTCCAGCAACCACCAATACGCAATTCAGTTGGTATCTGGATTCGACCGTCTCGGAGTGTTTTTTGCGTACCACTATTTCCTTTTCTTGAGGTGTTTTCCAGCGAGTGCATAAAAATTGGATTCGAAGGCGCCGTGCGTGCATCGAAAATGGTGGTGGATGTTTTGAGCATATGTTGTAGATTGTTTTGTAGTTGTGCGTTTAAAAATTACTGAATTTTGCTTTTTGGTAAGTACCTAAATTATTTTTAATACGTATGATTATTTGGACGATGTGAATCTTTGGGTACTTTAATTACATATTTTTCAAATACGTAATTTGATTAAAAGTTAAGTTCCTGTTTTAGGATATTCATAATTACTAAAATTCGAGCTAAAATACTATGCAACACTACGTACAACAAAATCGATACATTTTATTTATTTAAAAACTGGAAAACAATTGTCTTGAAATTTACTAAATGTTTCACAAATTATAAGTTGTTTACATTTTTTCCGTAGGATAAGTCTACCGCGTGTATACGTGGTGTGCATCAGCAGGTTAAGGGCTGTTGTCACGTTGTGATGAAACTCCCCAACATTAATACTCGCTATATTTTTACTGTTAATCTTACACCCCTGTGATATACAACTTTTTATTCATTTATGATTACTCTATCTCATGCTGAAGTAATGGCAGTCAAATTTCTTACACCCTGTACATCAAATATTAATGTTAATAAACATTGTACTCTCATTTGTCTGCTTCATTTATACAAGGCACATTTACTATTCTACCTTTGCAGAAAAAAAGGGTACAAAATAGGGTCAAAATGCGGGCGATTATATTTAGGTCCGCTTATTTTGCCCTAGAGCGATATGATGTTTTCCTATTTAGTAATAAACAAATCAAGTGAAAAATAAAGATACTTTGGAAAATGGTTTGAAAAGCTGCCAGGCTGTATTTTTATTTACGTTTACCACACAAATAACGCACAATTCAAATGTTGCTTGAATTTTGGGACACCCGATATCACGCTAAGGTATATTTACGCTAGGCTAAATTTTAGAATAAATGACGTCGTATAATATTCCAAATATCACAGCGACAATACAAGCATTTCAATTAACTGCACTGGTGAACTGAATATTTATTTTAGATCTTACATTTGTTTTCAAATTGATCGATTGTCCTGAACCTGTATTTCTGTTGCATTTACTAATACCAGAACTAATTATTTATTCAATACACATTTATGTAGAACCAATTTAGGCATGAGTAGCATCATCTTTTAATAATTATTTATAATATTTATCAAATAATGAGAATTGTCTTGATATAATATTATTTTGATATATTCTCATCATCATTAATTTTTTTTTAAATATTTTTCAATTTGCAATTGTAATTGTACACCTTCTCATTTAAATTGTACCTTGTTCTGTGTTTTCATCGTTTTATTTTTTGATAAATACAACAATGTGAAAGAGGCACCAATGACATGAAATTAATTAAGTTTGTTCTTTAAAATATTTCAAAAACCTGTAATTTCTCGGAAATTGTTTAAATTGTAAAAGTTGTTCACTTTTTAAAGTTTAAAAAATGTCTTTGGATCGCTGCGCTATCTACTACGGATAATGTATAATCAAAATTATAGTCACCAACACAATACTTCTTGGAGAATTTAGATATCTTCTTTCATCTTCCAGACACTGGTGTCCAAGATAACTGAAATTTGACTATATGGATTTTTTTGCAGAGTATAAGTTGCTATAATATTTTCGAAATTAATATTAAGCCGCATGGGTTTGAGAACTATTTTCACATTAAATTGTTCAGGTTAAAATGGTGCTTGAATTGAACACTGTTTTTTCTCTATTTTTAAAAATTATAAAAAAAAGATGATCTCACTGATCTAAAGCAGATGAAGTTTGTTCTTTCGTTCTTAACAAAAACCTTTAGGTTTAAATATCGCGGAAACTATGATTTATTGAAAATTGTGTATATTGTAAAAGTTGTTTAATTTAATGGTTCTGCACAGTCCAAAGTTCGAAAAATTTATTGCGATAGCTGCATCACCTGTAGAAAATTAATGTTATTGATAATGAGAATTGTAATCACTACAATTTTGTTAAAATAATAGCTTTACTATACCAGCAAGTATTTCTCCTTAGTGTAAATTAGTGATACAATTCCAGATAAATTTTCAAGTTGTCATTGACCTTAACGTTCCGTACCCGATTGCTTTTTATTTTGACCCCAATAGTTCTTGCCCTCGGCAGTCCAACTGGTCCCGATTTCTTGAACAGTGCAGCAATAATTGCCATCTCAAGGCACTGCAACAAGTTACTTTGATAAATGATACACCGTTAACAATACACTCGGCACGAATTGAATACGAGGCACGAGATACCGCCGATTAAAAATTAAAATCAAAAAGTAAAAGGCAGGCGGATACCGTTGTTGTTAAGGGTATATTGTTAAGGCATCTGACATAGAATTTGTATCTATTCCAATTAAAATCGTACGTATGTTCCTTTCATTTTTCTAACAACTTGATTCTGCTGCCTGTCAGCCGTCGTTTCCTAAGTTCCTTAGTCCACGCCATAATTTCTGGAGGCCGTTGTTTGAGTCATTTGAAGCAAAAAGTATTAGACCTAAAGCTTTAAAATCTATTGTTTCCGAGATGCATAATGTTGAAGTTCAAAAAATATATGTATACGATTATGGGGCGAATAATTTTTCTAAATGAATGCAAAAATTTACATTGTCATTTAGAACCTCAGAATTTCTACTCCAGAGTATTTTGGAGATTAGAGAAATGCATTTAATTCCCAATGTTACTTTTAAGAAATAAATCTGTCTTCCGTTTTAGTAATATGTCATCACACATTTAATATACAGGGTGTTTATTAAGTGCTTGTACAAACTTTAAAGGGTGAAGCTTTGACTAATTTTAAGATAAAAAGTTCATATGAACATGGGTCCGCTACGGCTTGGTTCTTGAGATACAGAACGCTCAAAAAAAATGTTTCAGCAATTCTTGTTTATTAATTAATTTATTTATTTTTTCAGTTGTTTTTCAAAAACTCTTAATGATTCAAATGCAGGTTTAACTTTAAGCCAGTTTTTTTTTTTACAAAACGGCTGCTTTCAGCGACAAATACTAAGAGTACCTTTTGTACGTAAAATTTAATGGAGAAGAGGAATGTTTAGTCAAAAATGACATACAATGAGGCACAAAATAGTTAAGGTTATTTAAATCCAGCTACAACATTGCATGTGCCGCTCTCTAACATTAAACAAAAAACTAAGTAAGTATTTGAGTGTCTCATCATCAATACTCACAGCTTCCCAAATTTCGTCAAATTGTCATGTTACTGAACAAAAATATACTTAAAATGCCAATAAATTTTTCTTAGACGCTCTGTATCTTAAGAACCAAGCCGTTGCGGGCCCATGTTCATATGAACTTTTTATCTTAAAATTAGTCAAAAATTCACCCTTTAAAGTTTGTACAAGTACTTAATAAACACCTTGTATATCTAAACTTGAAACAATTAATTCTCAAACAAAATGTTTACAAATACTTTTTATTTTTTAATTCGTTTCCTATTTCTATATCAATCTTTCAATTTGTATTAATCGGTATAAGATAATATTTTAAAAACGAATCTTCAAAATTTAGTTGACGTATAGTTTTTGTTTAAAATAAGTCCTGAGGAATTTTTTAAATAAAAACGAAACGTCAACTAAATTTTGAAAATCCATTTCAAAAATATCCTATACCAAACCAATGCAAATTAAAGATCGAGTGAATAGTGATAACCACGCAAAATAAAGTTATTTTAAATTTAAAAATATAATCTTGAAAATCAATTATACTTCAAACTATGATATATTTGAATAAATGCGATTTTATTGTATGATTTATTTACAGCTCATAATTTTTACACATTTAAAAATTTATGCTGTTTACTTGGCATAATAATGTAACTTTTAACTAAAGTATATATGAAAAAGTTAATTATATTCCAAAGTATGTTTTGTGAAATAATTAGATACTGTGCGAATTAATGTTTTCAAATAAGTAAACACAAATACTAAATTATTATGAAATCGCCCTTCTTGGTTGACAAATTTTAATAAGTTTACAATTTAATATCATCTGTAAAAAATGAATCAATTCTTAATTACACTGTCAATGTTTTATCTACAAAGCAATTATTATTCAATGCTACACATTAATTTTATTGTCACACTCTTGGACATAAAAACAATAATACTGATGTAAAATGATGCAAAACCATTTAGTACCAATTTGATTACTTTATTTATTTTGATGGTGTGAGATTTTGTGTGTTACAAACAGTACAAGAATGGTATGAAAGTATACAAATGAAACATAAACAATAATAAGTACAAAAGAAGTAACGATTCTCTAAATTCAAAAATATAAATTTAAAAATAAAAAAGCAACAGTGACAGTGCCTCCAGATATCTCTGCCACTGGGTAGCATAATTATTGTATACAATTGTTATGAACTTTCATCTATACCTGGTTAAGTTATAAAATTTATTCACCTACGTTAAATTTTAAGAGATAGCTTAAACGTTACATTTTTCGATAGCTTTAACACTGTATTTCGAAATCTGAACTGTTTAGGACGTAGGTTCAAAAAACTTTCTTAAAATAATCTAAAGAATCACCTTTTGAAATGTTGTCACGCTAAATTTGCACCTCGTATACTCATCCTATAAGAAACAAAAAATATGATTATAAATCTTCCGATGACACTCGTTCATCTGGAACTATCCAATGAACTATGTGGTAAATACCATAATTTCAGTTACCTAGTTGAAATTCTAGGAACTAAAGAGATGTCGAGTGTACCTAAGTGAAAGCACTTTTAGATAGTACCATAAATCATACTAGATTTATGTTTGCGGTACTTTTTGATCTCTTCTGTTGATTTTAAATTAAAAAAGGCATGACAAAAGGAGTGTTACGCTTTAAAAGTAGGAAGCAAGAAAAACAAATGGAAAATAAACAAGCATAAAAAATTATATAACAAATAACCTAATAGTACGTGCCAAAAGACATGAAGAGGATGATTGTGCTAATTATTTTGGGTTAGTTAAGAGGCTTAAAGAAACAAATTAAGCCTCAGGTAAATAAAATTCTGATGGATATATGCTTTTATTATGTTTCTTCAGTAGTATCAGAGGATTTATGCAGATCCAATATTTTTGTACAATCCTTATCTGGTGATAGAATAAGAAGATAAGAATAGATTAAGAAAAAAAGATTAATATAAACATAGGCCGTAGAACGCTTTTATTTCGGGTTAAAGTGTGGATACATTAAATATGTACATATACATATTTATTTAAATATATCTCAGAATGTTTGACGCAGATTTGGGAAGCAACTAAACTAATTACGTGCAACAGTTCATCGAGTTTATAACATAAATATGTGGACCAGGGTGGAACGGTGCACACTTTGGAAAATACATAATTCAAGGTTCAAAAATCGTTACAGACTTCCAATTTGATTTATATAAAATGTTTTTTTTTAATGATTCTGAAATGTAAAAACAGACAAATCAAGTTTGATTTATGAAAAAAAAAACATAACCCGCAAATCCATGAACGCTTAAACAAAACAGTCGTTAAACCCATTTACCCATAAACACTTAAGCCTGTAAACCTTTATAAGTTTATGGATTTAAGGTATAAAGGTAAGAGTTTTTGTGTTCAAGGGTTTATGTGTTTATGGGTTTATGGTGTTTCATAAATCAAGTTTGACAAACTGACTTACACAGTTTCAGGATCATTTAAAAAAATAAACATATATGACTCAGGAAGTCTGCATCGATTTTTGAACCTTGAATTCTGTATTTTAGTTGTGGTGGGAGGTAAAATCACAGAATTTCGACGGAACTAAATATTCAGTGTCGTCAAAATTCTAAGGCTTTTAGTGACAATGCCACTGGATGGTATGATTGTATACAAGTGCAATAAACTTTTACCTTTACCTGCTTAAGTATAAATTTACTAATAACTTACTTTAAATATATATACTTTACTAACTTTAAATGTATTTGATAAACCTTAATATTTTTTTATAACTCTAATGCTGTACTTGTAAGTCTGAACTTTTTTTTTCATAAAATGATCCAAGGAATCACTTCTTGATACATGTTTTCATAGTTAAGTTACTCGTCGTATACTCATTCTTTAAGAAACAAAAAATATGGCTGTAAATATTCCGATGGCAGTCGTTTATCTGAAAAAATTTGAGCTCTAGGAACTATTCAATGTAATATGTGGCCAATGTCACGTAAAGACCATAATTTCAATTAGATGAAATTCTAGGAACTAAAAAGATGTCGAGAGTAAGTGAAAGCTCAAGAAATCATATTAGATTTGTGTTTACGGTACTTTTTGATCTCTTCTGTTGGTTTTAAATGAAAAAGAAAGGCGTTGCAAAAGGTGTGTTACACATTAAAAGCAGGAAACAGGGAAACAAGTAGAAAATAAGAAAGCGTAAAAAGTATATAACAAATAACCTAATAGTACGTGCAAAAAGACATGTAGAGGATGGTTATACTAAATATTTTGGGTTAGTTGAGAAGTTTCCAGAAACTAATTAAGCTTCAGGTAATCCGACCCTAAATATTTTGAAAATTAGATAAGCAGTACTTCTAAGAAACAAGATGTTTTCAAGTTTATTCGAAAAGCAAGCCATTTTTGTGTAATTTTTTCATTTAAAACATTCGAAAAAAAGTCTTCTTTCATGAATATTCCCAAAAAATTATTGTTGTATGGAAAAAATTTAAAACTGCGATGCCAAAGATTTTTTTAACTTCTGTTGGTTACAAGACATTAAAATAATATTTCTAACAAATAATTTACAATTTATTTCAACTATATTTAAGGCTTATTTTGAATTAAAAAGAATAATTACTCAATAATGGTTCGTTTTACGAATAAATTGGAATAAATATTTTTTTCTTACAAATACCAACGGAAAGTAAACGCATTTATTCTTTTTCAAAATATTTAGTGGTTCAGAAATTCTGAGGTTGTTAGTGACGGCATCTCCCAACTTCACCGCCACCGATTGATGGATTTACGTATTAATTTGTCAAATTCTTGGCCATAAATAGTTAGTTTACGTCAGTCATTTTAAGAAATATGTAAATAAATGTGACATTATTTTTAAATTTCAGAACTCTGTTAGAACTCTGTATATTGAAACGAAATTATACAGGGTGATTCACGAATGGTGATAAAAAATGAAACATATTCTTTGGTGTATTTTAAGGGAAGTCTTTCCTATAAAGTTTTTATCTTCATTAAAAAGATACAGCGTGTTAAACTTCAAATATATTTTTAATTTTTTTTAAATACATAATTTAAAAAATAGTAAGTGAAATAATTTGAAACTGGGCACATGTATTTATGTTAACATTGTCCAAGATTTGAGGGCTTTTTCTAAAATTTACATGCTCCAATGGCGGAGATACAGAGTATCTGTGGCATATTTTTCTAAATAAAATAGTACGTCACTGCTTTACGTTAGCAACTATGATATTTTCGGATTCGTTTCAATTTTCTACAAACTACTACTCTTTTATGTTTTTCCAAAAAAGCCTGATTTTCGAGTAAAACTTAAAAAACAAACTGAGAACACCTTCGATATTCGAATATAATGCTTTTTAAAATGGCATAGTGGGCTGTGATATCAACTTTGACATTCTGAGCAGTTATATGAAAGAATGAATAATGCTTTTCATCAGATTAAGCAACAATAAATTTCCTACAAATTACATTTTTGTCAAGTACTAAAAAGATGTCGGGCCTGTGTTCGTGTAAATGCAGGTATTTTTGAGCATTTACTCAAATAGAATCATTAAAATGATGACTAATGTTATTAATTTCTTTATTCGAATAAATAATGATTAGTGCTTGCCATGTCATGTTTAAGTAAAAGTGATTTCAGTTCGTTTTTAAGTTTTTCTTGAAAATCAGTCTTTTTTCGACTTCTGGTCTTTTCGTCTTTTGGTCACCATNCGTATTAATTTGTCAAATTCTTGGCCATAATTAGTCAGTTTACGTCAGTCATTTTAAGAAATATGTAAATAAATGTGACATTATTTTTAAATTTCAGAACTCTGTTAGAACTTTGTATATTGAAAGTGTCCTAGAAACGAAATTATACAGGGTGATTCACAAATGGTGACCAAAAATGAAACCTCGTGGTCTTAGGTGTATTTTAAGGGGAGTCTTTCCTATAAAGTTTTTAGCTCCGTTAAAAAGATACAGGATGTTAAAGTTCAAAAAATATTTTTAATTTTTTAAAATAATTAAAAAAATAGTAAGTGAAATAATTTGAAACAGGGCACATGTATTTATGTTAACATTGTCCAAAATTTGAGAGCTTTTCCTAAAACTTACATGCTCCAATGGCGGAGATACAGAGTATCTGTGGCATATTTTTCTAAATAAAATAGTACGCCACTGCTTTAGGTTAGCAACTATGATATTTTCGGATTCGTTTCAATTTTCTACAAACTACTACTCTTTTATGTTTTTCCAAAAAAAACTGATTTTCGAGTAAAACTTAAAAAATAAACTGAGAACACACTTCGATATTCGAATATAATGCTTTTTAAAATGGCATAGTGGGCTGTGATAGCAACTTTGACATTCTGAGCAGTTTACGTAGCAACTATGATATTTTCGGATTCGTTTCAATTTTCTACAAACTACTACTCTTTTATGTTTTTCTAAAAAAAACTGATTTTCGAATAAAACTTAAAAAACAAACTGAGAACACACTTCGATATTCGAATATAATGCTTTTTAAAATGGCATAGTGGGCTGTGATAGCAACTTTGACATTCTGAGCAGTTAGATGAAAGAATGAATAATGCTTTTCATCAGATTTAAGCAACAATAAATTTCCTACAAATTACATTTTTGTTAAGTACTAAAAAGATGTCGGGCCTGTGTTCGTGGAAATGGAGGTATTTTTGAGCATTTACTCAAATAAAATCGTTAAAATGATGAATACTGTTATTAATTTCTTTATTCGAATAAATAATGATTAGTGCTTGCCATGTCATTCAAGTAAAAGTCATTTCAGTTCGTTTTTAAGTTTTTCTTGAAAATCAGTCTTTTTTCGACTTCTGGTCTTTTCGTCTTTTGGTCACCATATGTGAATCACCCTGTATAAATNAATGATGACTAATGTTATTAATTTCTTTATTCGAATAAATAATGATTAGTGCTTGCCATGTCATGTTTAAGTAAAAGTGATTTCAGTTCGTTTTTAAGTTTTTCTTGAAAATCAGTCTTTTTTCGACTTCTGGTCTTTTCGTCTTTTGGTCACCATTTGTGAATCACCCTGTATAAATATTTTTTTTTGTTTTGAGAAATTCTATCATCACGTGAAGCTCGCGCCCGCTCAAATGAAAACATATTTTAATATTAAATTTTTGGTTTTAAAAATAAGTGTCTAAATAAATAAATAAATAAAAACAAACAGTGTAAAGAATAAATTTATATAAACACCGAGTCTTTGCTTTGAAAAGTATCTTGTTCCCGAACTATGATCTTACGTCAAAGAACTTTGCATTATTCAAATTTTTAAGCGGAAGGAAGTAACTCTTGGTAGAATTAGAATTATGGATCATCGTTTCCATGATTCACAAATAAATTTCGGATAACCGATATTGTTTTCGGCGCCAAGTCATAAAGGGTCACTCACTTATTATTTGACTCACGTTTACCACTAATTGAGAGAACGAGAGTGTGCGAAAGCTTTCATTTTCCGCGTATAGCAAAATACAATGACGTTGTGAAATCTGTTGTAAAGTAGCGTATGATAAATTGAATCGAATCAGTCATCGAATTTGCGCTGCCGGGAATAGAGCACAATTGAATGAGATTTGCAAATAACAACATTCAGAGAAATTTTTAATTGCTTAAGCAAAGAATGTTAGAGGACGCTTTTTTTATAGTTACAAGTAAAAATAAATAGAACGAAGTCTGTAGAGAGGTCGTTATTTCTCTGATGCGCAGACAAAGCACAATTGATCCTTCGACGCTTTTGTTACGCAACAAAAGCTGTTGAATTGAGGTCGATCGTATCTAATTTACATACATCATTGTTCGGACAAGCCATGTAGAACAAATAAGTGTAGACTGCTACGAAACCCGTTCGCCGGCTCAACTGTAAATCTGGGTTAACCACCTTGGAATACTAGAATGATCGCTTCGAACTATGAAGTACGATTTTTTAAATTGCGATACTATTAGGTATTATTGCATATCCATTGTTAAATGACCACCTTCTGTTACACGTAAAATTTACGAAAATGTTAGGTACCTATCTGTTATTAGAATCTTAATTTAGTGTTTGGAAATGTTTTGTTTTGAGATACGGACGGAGTGTTGTACTTTAATAATAATAAAGGTATTTATTATAGCAAAACTGACAAGTTTAAACTTAGAATCAAAAATAACTTATTTAAACGTGCGACAGATGGCAAAGTTCGTATTCACGCAACAAAAAGTTACATGATTTTTCTTCTTAGCCCATAACTGCAACATAATTACAATACTATTCAATGTGCAGTAACATTATTTTCATTCTTAAATGAATTTATACATAATGTTCTAATACCTGCTGAAATTTTGTTAAACTAAACTTTTGTGACATTACAGGTAAATGAGGATCAAAACAGAGTTGTTACATGTTGAGGTGATGTTATTTTTTTTATCCACAATCACCTTATAATCGGACTTTATCCACACATATGAACCGTCTAAAGTGATACTTTATCCACTAGTGGAATAAAGTAACTTTGTTTCACTAGCAGAATAATGAAAAAATAATAAACTTATCCTATTAATAAATCAAAGTTAATTTATTTACTTATTAACATTTACATTTATAGTATTAGACATTTCGTTTTTTGTTTTATCACATTTAACTCCCTTTCCGTTAATAACAACCCTTGTAGCATTGTTGCCATCATTTTCGGAACGCATAACATCTGCCGAAGTTTGTGAATAATTTGCACGGTTACGGATATCTCTTCTTGCAAGGAACAGCTATATTTTCCTTGAATTTTCCTTGCAATATCAAGTTTGTTAGATATAGGCTCCTCAACATAACTTTCTTCTACAGAGGAGTTCTTCCATCCACCACGCCGTTTGATGGTTGTAAGATCAACACCTTTATTGGTCAATAAAGTCGTTGAAGTGCGCCTCATACAATGGCCAGTATATTCTTCTGGATTTGCGATATTCAGGAATGAAACAACTATTAAGGATACCTTCGCCAATGTGTTGATGCCAACAGCTGAGAAGTACATTTTTGATTAATGTATCTTAAAAAGATTATGTCTTGTGTTAGGCGAATTGGGCGCAGAGAAATATATTTTCTGCATATTTCAAAAGCATTGAAATGCCTGCTTGGTGTTAGGTATTGAAACAAGTAGCTAATTGCCAACGTCCTGTACGTCACTAATTTTCAAATTTGTCAATTCGCAGCATCGACAGGCACCAGAAACCCCCATTATTAGTGCAATCTAAAATAATTCAAAGTTCACTATATACCTAACAACATGTAAAAGGAAAGAGATATTACCTTAATCATTAAATATTCTTTATCGGAATACCCAGTCAAAAATTCTTCAATATGTGCTCTTTCCAATACTACAACTTTTTCTGCTTTGTATCCTCTCGATTTACTCTTCAAATAAGCAGTAAGCTTGTTATAATTTCCAATGTTTATATTTTTTTGTAGACCTTTATAGTAGCCTTCAACAAAGAATACTTCGACCACATAGATGAAATTGCATATATTTTTTTCAAATTAAAAAAATAAAATAGCATGATTTCTTCACTTATTGTCATTACTCTCAGTTTTTCCCTCCATTCGTTAAATTCGGCCAACACTTTTTCGTAACGTTCCCTGAATTTTGCTNTAATTTCTTTATTCGAATAAATAATGATTAGTGCTTGCCATGTCATGTTTAAGTAAAAGTCATTTCAGTTCGTTTTTAAGTTTTTCTTGAAAATCAGTCTTTTTTCGACTTCTGGTCTTTTCGTCTTTTGGTCACCATATGTGAATCACCCTGTATAAATATTTTTTTTTGTTTTGAGAAATTCTATCATCACGTGAAGCTAAGCTCACACCCGCTCAAATGAAAACATATTTTAATATTAAATTTTTGGTGTAAAATAAATATCTAAATAAATAAATAAATAAATAAAAACAAACAGTGTAAAGAATAAATTTATATAAACACCGAGTCTTTGCTTTGAAAAGTATCTTGTTCCCGAACTATGATCTTACGTCAAAGAACTTTGCATTATTCAAATTTTTAAGCGGAAGGAAGTAACTCTTGGTAGAATTAGAATTATGGATCATCGTTTCCATGATTCACAAATAAATTTCGGATAACCGATATTGTTTTCGGCGCCAAGTCATAAAGGGTCACTCACTTATTATTTGACTCACGTTTACCACTAATTGAGAGAACGAGAGTGTGCGAAAGCTTTCATTTTCCGCGTATAGCAAAATACAATGACGTTGTGAAATCTGTTGTAAAGTAGCGTATGATAAATTGAATCGAATCAGTCATCGAATTTGCGCTGCCGGGAATAGAGCACAATTGAATGAGATTTGCAAATAACAACATTCAGAGAAATTTTTAATTGCTTAAGCAAAGAATGTTAGAGGACGCTTTTTTTATAGTTACAAGTAAAAATAAATAGAACGAAGTCTGTAGAGAGGTCGTTATTTCTCTGATGCGCAGACAAAGCACAATTGATCCTTCGACGCTTTTGTTACGCAACAAAAGCTGTTGAATTGAGGTCGATCGTATCTAATTTACATACATCATTGTTCGGACAAGCCATGTAGAACAAATAAGTGTAGACTGCTACGAAACCCGTTCGCCGGCTCAACTGTAAATCTGGGTTAACCACCTTGGAATACTAGAATGATCGCTTCGAACTATGAAGTACGATTTTTTAAATTGCGATACTATTAGGTATTATTGCATATCCATTGTTAAATGACCACCTTCTGTTACACGTAAAATTTACGAAAATGTTAGGTACCTATCTGTTATTAGAATCTTAATTTAGTGTTTGGAAATGTTTTGTTTTGAGATACGGACGGAGTGTTGTACTTTAATAATAATAAAGGTATTTATTATAGCAAAACTGACAAGTTTAAACTTAGAATCAAAAATAACTTATTTAAACGTGCGACAGATGGCAAAGTTCGTATTCACGCAACAAAAAGTTACATGATTTTTCTTCTTAGCCCATAACTGCAACATAATTACAATACTATTCAATGTGCAGTAACATTATTTTCATTCTTAAATGAATTTATACATAATGTTCTAATACCTGCTGAAATTTTGTTAAACTAAACTTTTGTGACATTACAGGTAAATGAGGATCAAAACAGAGTTGTTACATGTTGAGGTGATGTTATTTTTTTTATCCACAATCACCTTATAATCGGACTTTATCCACACATATGAACCGTCTAAAGTGATACTTTATCCACTAGTGGAATAAAGTAACTTTGTTTCACTAGTAGAATAATGAAAAAATAATAAACCTATCCTATAATAAATCAAAGTTAATTTATTTACTTATTAACATTTACATTTATAGTATTAGACATTTCGTTTTTTGTTTTATCACATTTAACTCCCTTTCCGTTAATAACAACCCTTGTAGCATTGTTGCCATCATTTTCGGAACGCATAACATTTGCCGAACTTTGTGAATAATTTGCATAAGTTACGGATGTCTCTTCTCGTAAGGAACAGCTATATTTTCCTTGGATTTACCTTGCAATATCAAGTTTGTTAGATATAGACTCCTCAACATGACTTTCTGCTACAGAGGAGCTCTTCCATCCACCATGCCGTTTGATGGTTGTAAGATCAGTACCTTTATCGGCCAATAAAGATGTTGAAGTGCGCCTCATACAATGGCCAGAATATTCTTCTGGATTTGCGATATTCAGGAATGAAGCAACTATTGAGGGTATCTTCGCCAATGTGTTGATTCCAACAGGCTGAGAAGCACATCTTTGATTGATGTATCTTAAAAAGATTATGTCTTGTGTCAGGCGAATTGAGCGCAGAGCAATATATTTTCTGCGTATTTCAAAAGCATTCACGCAAAAATTAGTGCAATCTAAAATAATTCAAAGTTCACTATATACCTTACAACATGTAAAAGGTAAGAGATATTACCTTAATCATTAAATATTCTTTATCGGAATACCCAGTCAAAAATTCTTCAATATGTGCTCTTTCCAATACTGCAACTTTTTCTGCTTTGTATCCTCTCGATTTACTCTTCAAATAAGCAGTAAGCTTGTTATAATTTCCAATGTTTATATTTTTGTAGACTTTTATAGTAGCCTTCAACAAAGAATACTTCGACCACATAGATGAAATTGCATATATTTTTTTCAAATTTAAAAAATAAAATAGCATGATTTCTTCACTTATTGTCATTACTCTCAGTTTTTCCCTCCATTCGTTAAATTCGGCCAACACTTTTTCGTAACGTTCCCTGAATTTTGCTAGCAATAATATGTCAAACGACGCTGTGCCATATTTAACCAATTAAGTTGTTTTATATATCCAGAAATATGATCAAAATTACCTAAATCACAAACAAATCTTATACATGAATTCTGGACCAATTGCAATCGACACTGTTCAATTGTAAGGATAGCAACGCTATATTACACCTGCATAATTTAGGCGAGATAAAACTAGGGAGTCGCACAATTTTTTATTTACGTTTATTATTGATGAGGTGTCTATTGCCATAAAGTAGATTTAAATTGGCATAAGCCTTTTTTACAATTGAACTTAGTGATCTATAACGTAAATCAGAATCTATGACTAATCCCAAATACTTGGTATAAGTTTTTAATTCTAAAATATCATTATCTATACAAAAACTAGCATCTTTAAGCTGTCAATTACTATCAGATCTCCTATAAAAAGCATTACATTGGATTTTGTCGCGTTATATTTTCAAAAATGATTCCAAACCGTGATTCTTCTCTCACATGCAGTTGAACGAGTAATATAACCGTATATCGTCTGCATAAAAATATGACTTACGAAACCTAAGTATCTTATAAAATTCAGAAATATATAAAGTAAATAGCAATGTTCCAAAAATGGATCCTTGTAGGTCTCCACAGTTAATTATCTTAATGTTTGAAGCAGTATTATATAAGAGAACAGACTGTGAGCGGCAATTTAACAAACAAATTGCATCATTTGAAAAACCTATAAAGTGCAATAATGCCAGTAATAGTTGATGATTAATACAATTAAAATCCTTAGAATAATCTACAAGTACTGTTAAATTGTTATTGTCTATTTTTGTAATTATGTCGTCAGTAACATGCAAATGTGTAGTTGAACAGCTGTGACTTAGGCGAAATCCAAATTGATGTACAGAAAAAACATTATTAGTATTAACGTACTGACGTTAATGATTTCGTATTCTTGAATTACAAGAAAACGTATGAAATTTATTTCGTAGTGAAAATAGATCAATATCATCTGAGTAGATATTCATAATGATGAACACATAATCTGTCTTGCAAGAGCAAATATATCGAGATAAACAATTTTTGAATAGGTACTAGAAAAGATTGGCGTTTTACAGAATATAATGACAGATTAAGAATGTTTATATTATCAAAGAAAAAGTTGTATTGATTTTATAATAGACCAATTTGAGGAGTTCCAGATGCGAAAACTGGGCAGAAATATTTTTTTCTACAAACGTCAAAAAATGACAAGGTTTGCGCATTGACAACAATATGCGAAGTGACACTTTTTTCGGATTCTTACGTTACCATGACACCGTGCGCGAAATACTTCGCGCACTAGGGTGCGAAGTATTTCGCACACTGCATGTAAATTAATAAGAGTTTTGTATTTCAATCTTTGAAAAAATGAAGCAAAACTCCAAATTATTATTTATTTTTAAATGAATAACAATTAAATACTTTTAAAATAATGATAGAATTTTACAATAACTTTAGTTATTATTTACAATATTAACATTAATCGTACAACCAGTACACGAACCAATATTTATTCCTAAACCAGATAATTCAGGTTCAGCTCGGGATATTGGGGTTTTGGGGGTTGAAACACTACTAATTTTTGAGGTAGAGGTGATACCATGTGATCCTGAAATTTCACAATCTAAAATTTTATTTGATATTTGAATCTTATTATTGATAGAATCTTCCACGTATCCTTCGGCCACGGTGGAAGATTTCCATCCCCCGTGTCTCTTCAAACTACATATATCACCCCCAGCATTAGCAAGAAGTGTGGCCGAGGTTCTCCGAAAACAGTGACCTGTGTAAGCATCAGAATTTGGTAATTTTAAGTATTTTGCTATTAAGCTGGGCATCCCTCCAATAGAATTTATTCCAACAACTTGGTTAATGCATCTCTTATTTTGATACTTCAAAAACAATCGGCGACTGCTAGCATAACTTGGACGAAGAGCCACGTATTTTCGGTAAATATCGATATAATCTAGATTCGAAACCGTAAAAATTCGTTGTATGTTCGTTTTTGTATCCGGTACTTTCACAATCAAGATGGAACCTTTATCTTCTATGTCATCGACACTCATTTTAGTGAGTTCTTCACGGCGGCAAGCACCAGAAATACCCAATATTAAAACGACCTAAAAGGATATCGATATTTAGTAATTTAAAATACATATAAAACAATGATTAAAAATATACCTTAGCCATCAAATATATTTCATCATCTGCCTCTCTTATGAATTGATTTACTTCTTCTCGAGTTAATACCTTGGATTTCTTAGGGTTGTGTCCAACTGACAATTTTTTCAAATATGGAACCA
>NW_019416426.1:918425-920256 GCF_000390285.2 Anoplophora glabripennis | reverse complement strand
TTTACAAATACTTAATTTGTAAATGATTTACCACATTGATACGATGATAACTTTTTTGGAACCGATAGTTCTGTCTTTGTTTACAAGTGTTGCTGCACACCTATTTGGAAATCATGATGCAGGGTGTCTCATGATTAGTCTCCAATAATTTACCACTTGAATCTACTGCCAAAAATAAGAATATTTTTTCATATAAACATTCAAATAAAAATTATTATTTTTTTAATATTTCCGAAATGGGTTGAAGGAAAATTATGAATTTTGACACCCTGAACACTCATTTGAGTGGTCGTTGACTAAAATTTGCCCCTATCTTTTTGCTTATCGAAATTTTCAAACTCAGATGCCAACATGGTAGACCTTTATTTCCTCTCTATTTCTTTAGATAAAATGCTCCGTTTCCGAGAAAAACGGATCCAAGCTTTCCATTACATTACTTTGAAATAGGTAGCAATATTAAATAGTTTTGTGAGAGAAGTTTTTCTATCTTTTCTCATTCATTATTGAGTGATTTTGTTTAAATTTAGTAAATTATTAAAGAAAATAGTAGTTATTTACATGGTCTTCCTCAACTTGAAATAAACTGAATTGTTTTATACCTTCTTATATCACTCTACTTCAATTCGCCATTAAAATTTGACTAATTGTAAGTATTTTAATAACACTTTGTATAACGACTAAAGAACAATATTTAAACTCTTTGTCTTGAATAATTGATGTTCTAATCTAAACTATTAACCCTCATGGTTTTTAACAGGAGATGAGCTAAAATATTTACTAAATATATATCACTTAACCGTTGTTAAATTTAAAAGTTAGTGTATCTAATATTTTTTAAAGCAAATAAGCATGCGAGATGAAATGCGGAAAAAAATTCAATCGCAAGAAATGGCGGAGGAGCCAATATTAAATACGTAATAAAAGGCAACTTTTTCTTGCGATTTTCGTAAAGACATTTTACTGTTATTGAAATATTAAATATCTGCATATATTATTTAGAGCTTTCCTATATCTACAGAAATATAATCAACTTAATAGTCAAAGGTGTATACAAGGTGTTTTATATTTTGATAGAACGTTTTTACCATAATATGTAGATGTCATTAATATCATAATAAGCAATTCCCGTAAACCAAATCAAAAATTGTGGTAAAGTTAATAATAATCAAAAATGTTAAAACCTTTTATTAGTATTTGTTTGTTATTACTAATATTTGCTTTGTTTCTCCTGGTAAAATCATCAGTATAATAATTATTTCTTTTTCACTTGAAAAAAACATAAACAGAACATTGTCTTGAATGGTATTTGACAAGAATATTTCACAAATATAAAGAAATTACAGACAAAATATAATAATCACATGATTTAAATAGTCACTACAAAAATTTCATCTTAATAAGCTAGAGTTGATACGGATATGTCTTAGACAAAATTATCCAGCTGCACATAAATTGAAGATATATTTCCATCGCTGTTATAAGTTGCATGCATTGTCATCAATAACGTGCTTCTTCCACATCTAATTATTTTAATTTATCATCAATGTCAACTGCATAGAATATATGTATTTATTGTTTGCTAGCAATGAAGTGTATAAATAGTTGTATATAATTATAATTTATTTAAGCAACAGTAAACTCCATGCTTTAAATTGCATATAAAATCAAAAGCAAAAGTTTTAATTTATACAGGGTAGCCCATCGAAAACGTACCGCAAGGCATTACAGGGTAGTAAAGAACCTTTCGGCAAAATCCAAAAACAGGTCAAATTTGTTTCTGAGGGGGACAACTTTTGGCTCAAAAAGCATACCAAAATCTTCAACCCCCTAA